>NC_056708.1:1061852-1101852 GCF_018831695.1 Puntigrus tetrazona
TCTGTATGTTTTCTCAGGCTCTGCTCGCTCTGAAGGGTGTGGATGTGCAGGGTTATAGATCGTGTGTGTAGTTCCTGTGAGCAACATGTTTGTGTTTCAGGTGTTTCGGGCTGCTCTTGAGTCCAGGGAAGAACGTGAAGAACAGTGACATGCATCTGCTTGACCTGGTAGGTGGCCGTAAACGTCTCTAGTTAACTCCATTCACCTGTCCCTCCCTAGTCTTACCTTCACCTGATAAACCAATCACTTTAAGAAACAAACAACCTTATAAAAGTAATGTTCTGAATATATAGAATATATAAAATAATATAGAAAAGCTGTTTGAAAACTTTTTAAAAGCCCATTTCTGCAGGAAAAAAAAAAAAAAAAAAAAATATATATATATAAAAAAAATATATATATATATATATATATATATATATATATATATATATCAATTACTTGACTAATTACTCCATCTAAAAGAGATCTAGTTACTCAATAAGTAAAGTTCTTATTGAAATCGCTATATACATTCAATTCTGGTTTATTCCTCATAGCAGGTCTTCTTTAAATTTTTTTTTTTTTGTTTTTAAGACCGCATATAATGATCTCAGTACAATACAGTAGATATGGTTGCCAGAGATTCACTGTAAAGACCCGATATGCTTCAAACAAACTTCTTTTACGTTCAACATTTACGTTATTTTAATGAAAATGTAGCATTTAAAAATCTGTATTTTTATATATATATATATATATATATATATATATATATATATATATATATATATATATATATAAGATTTTACAAAAATATATAAACAAAAAATAATAAACAATATTTTGCAGCAAAACTCTACACATAAATATCAGTTAGTGAATTAAAGTTTTCACAGTAATATATGCAATGATGTCTAATGTTACATGTAAAAAATAGTTGTTAAAAATGATCTTTAAACTTGATTTACTATCAATTTTTCTGCACTTTTCCCTGCATATCCTTCACTGGTTATTTTGTGGAGTTTTATCAATGACGGGCGATCCGATCCCGTCTCTCTCTCTCGGCCAGTGACTGGGGAATCTGGCTTTAGGGTCACGCAAGGATGCACAGGGACAAGCAGAAAACAAAATGCTTTTTTAAACGTTAAGAAGCGCCCGTAGCTCCAGAGCTAATCTGTATTACCACAGAGTTGTGAAAGGGCTCTTGCTCGGCCCATGTGATGCTGTCATGGGTCTGGAAGCGTTGCGCTTCATGCAGTTCGTTCTGTAGACAAAGCCAACGATCAGCAGTCAGGATTTTGGCCGAGACTGTCCCCCGCTGGTTAATTCAGCCTGACTGAATCCCATTCGCAAGTCATGATCATGTTTGAATTTATTTTTGTGTTGTGCACTCTTTCTCTTGGCTCTCCGTTAGGAATCAATGGGCAAGAGCTCTGATGGGAAGTCTTACATCATCACTGGGAGCTGGAATCCCAACACTCCTCAGTTTCAGGCCGTGAACGAGGAGACGCCCAAAGGTACGGATTCATACGCCAGCTTTGTTTCTCGCGATACGATTTAAACCGTGAGCCACTGGAAGATGTTCCGTTTTTCTGTTGTGCTTCAAAATCTGAAACATTAACATCTGAATTCATACAGGCTTCAAATATTCTGATTTTCCAAACAAAACATTTAAAAAAAAAAAACAATTATTTTTCATTTATTAATGATAATAATAATACAAGCAACAATAATAGTAACTAACTAGTTACTAACAACAACAACAACAACAACAACAGTATTGTTCATCATAATCATAAGAATTATAACAATGATGCAATACTTGAATACAAGAGCTGTGTGTGAAAGGGGCTTCACAGATCAAATGGATTCTGTATTAAAGGTGCGACACAAATACAGTTTTTATAAACTGATTAAATCATAATGATTGTTACTTATTGTTTTTTGTTATTATTATTATTATTAATAATAATAATAATAATAATAATAATAATAATATAAGACAAACATTTAAAAATAATTTATGCTGCATTCTAAATTATTAATTATCTTAAGAATAATAAGAATAAGAATAATAACAGTAATAATGTGCATTTGTTTAAAGTTTCCTGCTTTTTAAAATTATATTGATTTGGATTCTGTGCATTGAACATGTTCGAATTTTTTTAATATTTAATTAATTTATTTTTGTGTGTCTGTTCAGCGGAACAAAGAATTTCATAAAGTAGAGTTGAGGGGAATAAATAATGACAGAATTTTTATTTTTGTGTGAACTATTCCTTTGATTATAATAATAATTGTATAATTTAGTATTATTATTATTAACAAAGTTTTAATAATAATAATAATATTAATAATAAAAGAACAATTCTTAATAATATTTAGATTTAAACAATTGTACAAACTATTTAAAGTTGTATGTATAAAAGGTACAAAAACATGCATTTTTATTTATTTAATAATATTAATTATATATATTTTTTTAAGTTTCCTAATATCTTTTAAGTACTTTGATCTTAATTCAAAGCATTAAAGGTGGAACATGCATAAAATAGATATTTAATAATTAGGTAATTGTAATATTTATCTAATAATAATTCTTCTTAGAATTCTAGACAAAGTTTTGATTGTGGACGACGTCAGCTAATACGAGAAGGTTTTGAACGGCTGCTGTTCTTTTGCTTGTGTGCCGCGTAGATAAGTTCATGTACATGACGACGGCGGTGGACCTGGTGATCACGGAGGTGGAAGAGCCCGTGCGGTTCCTGCTGGAGACGCGGGTTCGAGTGTGCTCACCCAACGACAGGCTCTTCTGGCCCTTCAGCAAACGCAGTTACACCGAGACCTTCTATCTCAAGCTCAGGCCGGTGAGGGCGCGCTCGAGCTGGTTTGCTAGAAAGTGTGACTTCCTTCCCACGAGACAGCGTTCCCGTTCGAAGCTGGTGTCTCACGGTACCTTCGCTCTGCTCTCAGATGGAGAACAAGGAGAGGAAGAGCAACTCGGACACGCTTTACGAAGTGGTGAATTTAGAGAGCGAGACCGAGAGAGAGAGGAGGAAGACCACGGCGAGCCCTGGCGTCCTGTCGTCCGGCTCTCACGGCTCTACGGTGCCCTCGCCTCCGGAGGACGATGAGGAGGAAGGTAGGAGGAGAGCTCTCATTCGTGTCGTCGAGCCGCTAGCATCTCTCTCATTCGTTCTCTCTCGCTGTCCTCCCAGATAATGACGAGCCGTTACTGAGTGGATCTGGAGACGTGTCTAAGGAATGTGGTGAAAAAATCCTGGAAACTTGGGGAGACTTGCTGTCTAAGTGGTGAGTGCGGTAAAAACAAGTGGAAATGAAGGCTCGGGGGAAAATGCTGAGATCTTCACTCGATAATTAACCGCTAACTGACAACGTTAGGTTTCAATTCAATCAGAAGTGCGTGTTCAAACCGAGCCGTAAGGATTCACACACCTGAGGCGCTGAACACAACTAAATAAATAGTCCTTATTTGACTTAAATTAATTCAAACGAATCACGAACTGCTCAACACTGCAGTTCGGTTTCATTTTTTTGCGAACGCTTCACAAGTTGAAGGAAACCGAGGAGGCCGAGAGCACATAAAAGTGAGTCCTTTATAGTTTAATACTGTCTTATGACCAAAAATGTGACTTTGGACCACAAAAACCATGAGTAGCCAAAATTGCCCAAAATAATTATGGCATTAAAGGAGTAGTTCAGCCAAAAACGAAAAGTTTTCTCGCCCTCGAGGATTCCCAAACCTGTATGAGTTTCTTTGTTCGGCCGAACACAAAGAAATGAAGGATGTTGGGAACCAGGCTGTTTTAAGTCGCTGTTGACTTCCATAGTAACAAAAAAATAAAAAAATACTATGGTAATCGGTGGTAAAGTTTGGAAATACTCGAAGGAGAGTAAATGATGACAGAATTTTTCATTTTTGGGTAACCTGTTCCTTTAAGTAAAGATATGCATAATAATATGCATTGTGAAGGACTTCATTTGGATTTACTTTTAGACTTTAAAAGAGTTTTTTTTTTTTTACATACCGAGCATATTTTTGCATCTCGGCCAAATATTATCTGATCCTTACATACCACACATCAACGGAAAGCTTATTTATCCAGCTTTCTCAATTGCCAAAATTGGGTCACAAATTAATTTAGATATATTTAATTTTTCTTTAAATACATTCAATTTGGCTGGACATTTTTACGTTTTTATTTTAGATTTTTTTAAAAATAAAATACAAATTACAATATTGCATATGCACTTAATATTAATTCTATTATATGATATGCATGCTTTCTGTACGTGAAATAATATGCCGAATATAAAATCAGGCTGCAAGTGTAGGAAAAAGTGAGCACGCATTTCCAAAGAATCGAATCGATTGCGAAAGCGACACAATGTGTTTGTAGTTCGAACCGCATTTATTTGAAATGCAAACCTTTTATAACATTACAAATGTGTCACTTTTGAAGAGTTTAAAGCATCCTTGCTCTCATTTATAGAGTGTTCACTTTAGACCCTGGCGAGCGGCAGGTGTAAACTTATCCAGCTTTTTTGCAAGAAAAATGAGACTTTGAGTCGCAATTGTGTTGTTAACAAGCCGTGGGTTGGATGCAAATCTTGTGCAGATTCCCGTAGAGATGAATCGTTTCACATTAGCATACGCACGTTTAGATTAGAGGTTGTCTTGTCCGCCTCTTTCTTCCTGACACCGTTGAACTGCTGCTCTATGGCTTTCTATGCAGGGAAGAGCTAAAAACATGCCGACAATCAAGAGGTTCCCGTCCCACGCGCTCTTCTTTTTCGATCTTCGATCTCCCACACACACACATATCACACACACACACACACACACACACCATTTCTAATTTAAGAACTCATTCATGGGAGGGAAATGAGAGAGATATTTTAATGTGGAGCGCTGGAAGAGAGGGCTGGAGAGGCCGGGGGATGGGGAAACGGTCAAATTCAGATAAGGGTCTTATTAAGATTATTTCCCGCTCCTATTACTCTTATTGTTGTTAATCAAAACCTCGAGATGAATTCAATTAAAAATCCCAGGAATTTAATTACAGGCTCGCGACTGTCTCTGCACCCTGAAGAACACAGCTGTGTCTTTGTGTGTAAGTTGTGCTCTCTTCTGCATCCAGGCCCTAGCTTTAAACCCTTGGCTTTTCTTGTTGGGTAGCTGAGATCTACACTTGGTCTGTTAAACGAAGAGACCTTTGATTTAAAGACCAGATATGTTTTGGAGGTTTGTGCTGTTGGCTCTGTACGAGTCCTGCGTAATTGAGTTTATGTTGAGTTGCTAATTGACACATTTCAACATCTTCACTGCGATTCCTTCTTTTCTTTGGACGATAATTATGAAAACTGTTGTTTTTATACGTTCTGGGTGGTTGCATGTTGTTCTATGAAAATGAAGCGCTTGAGACACTTGAGAAGAGGATAAGATTTTACAGTGAATTTTTGACCCCTCAAAGGTAACATGCTTTTTATATATATATAATAAAATATTTATATATATATATATATATATATTTATTATATATATATATATATATATATATATATATATATATATATATATATATATATATATATATATATATATAATATATTTATATATATATATATATATATATATATATATATATATATATATATATATATATATATATATATATATATATATATATATATATATATATATATATATATATATATGCTGCTTTGAAACAGTATTTCTAAAAATATTTGAATCATTTAGTTTTTATAAATGTAATAATATGAGATATAATAATATATATTATTTATTTATCAATTAAAAACTTTTTTTTTCTTCAGGGGTGTACTAATACAGAAAAAGAGAGCATACAGAAAATGCACAATTTTTACTGTGCTTTTGTTGAACGTTGCATGACTTACCCTGTGCATGAACATCTACAGATGGCTTTATTTATTTACTCATTTATTTTTTGCTTTGGTTTTTTTTTTTTTTTTTTTGGAGCGGGTCCCTCACAAGAGGATCATCAAATTTTGAGTATCTTTTAATAGTAAAATTCATATGAATCGATTCACGCACGTGATATTTGCAAACAAAATGAGTGTTATTTGGTGAATAGGTCCCCCGGCTGGAGCCCTCGTTGTTTGATGTTAGCGCTTCCTGCTTCAAGGGCCGCTGCCGTTTGCTTTAATAAACATCATTTGTCTCCACAGACTTTGTATTCGCAAAACACATGTCTCACGCTTATGACAGTATAATGTCGTAAAAAGCAACGTGTTGCACCGAACAAAGTTCTTCTTATTGGAGGAAACGGTTTGCAGTAATAATCCCGATTGTGTTTGTCAGTTTTGAGTGATTGGCAGGATAATATCAGTGGTAAAAATCCCAGAGGGAACGGTTTGTGCGTATTACAACACGGTGGAATTATGCACTTTCCTTTTAATCAGGAAGGAAAATGGGCACCAGTGACATTTAAGACATCGTGTAAACAAATACAAATAAATGCTGGTTAACGTGCCGGCCGCAGCCAGAGATTACGCCTCTAGCAGGTTAAGCAGGTCTTATGTAAGCCTCTCCTTTTGTAAAAGGTCCTATGGAATAAATTACACACCAGAAGGTCACTTTTGTCTGTGTGGCAGGCCGAGTATCACTAATGCCATACAGCATTTATCTCCAGGAAGTCCTGGGGAAGACCTCCGCGCTGGCAGCAGGATTATTATAGGAAACCAAAACTGAAAGTATATGCTAATACACAATAAATAAAAAACAATAAATAAATAAATAGAACTGGATACAATAAAATAAAAATAAATAATATATATATATATATTGTACAAAAAATATATTGTACAAATATACTTACAAATTATATATATATATAATATATATATATTATACATATATATATATATATATATATATATATATATAACTTATATAAATGTGTGTGTATATATATATATATATATATATATATATATATATATATATATATATATATATATATATATGTATGTATGTATATATATGTGTGTGTTAAATTGCAGAACAGAGTTATCAGTATTGTATAATGACCAGATAAAACACTCAGTTTTCAGTTAAAGACATTTATTGAATTAAGAGACTTTATTGTCCAGCTGAGTTCAAGTATTATCTGTGTAAGCAAACCGATGATAATTGCTGGAAATTAAGTTTCCCCAACTGAGCGAGCCAGATCCACTAGCGAACGAAAGCCAATTCCAATTTTTGCATACAAAAAGTATCTCGTAGCTTCGTAGAATTACGGTTGATGTCACTACTTTCGTGGACCGTCTCGCTGGTAGTGCTGTAATTAATTCCTAACCGTGATGTTTGATCAGGCACCTGAACCTGGCCGTGCGACCCAAACAGCTCCCGGCGCTGGTCCGCAGCGGTGTCCCAGAGGCCTTGAGAGGAGAGGTGTGGCAGCTTCTGGCCGGATGTCATAACAATGACCATCTGGTGGAGGAATACCGTACACTCATCACTAAGGTAGGCGTACAGTTCCTATCCTCCACTTCAGAGGCACGTCGGATCACGTGAGGCAAAGCAAAGGACTGACTCCAATGCATCTTCTCCATTATCAGTGGATCAAACGTTTTGATCATATATCTCAATTAATTATTCATTGTTTTTTTCTAACCTTAAAAGGCTACTTCACCCCAACCAGAAGATTTTGTCATTATTCACAAAGTGCCAAACAATTGCTACTGTCAAGGTGTGGAAAAGTATGGAAGACATTATCTAATACTCCATCTTCCGTCAGTGGTTCAAATGTAGTATTAGGAAGCTACGAGAATACTTTTTGTACAGAAAGAAGTTGGGAGTACTCAAATGATGTCTTTCATACTTTTCTGCAGCTTGATGGTCGTAAGTGTTTGGCAGTCAATGGGACAAAATCAAAAATATCATGAATTGTGTTCAAAAGATGAACGAAGCTTTAACGAGTTTGGAACGATACTGGGGTAATTGATTAATGACACAATTTTGATTGGTGTGTTTTTTCAGTTGGGAGTGCTGCGTATGTAAAAACACACGTGCATCAACTTTTCCTCGAAAAATGCTAAAATCTAAGTAAAAAGCAGCACTTGTCACATCCTCCACCCAGTCACAGTGAAGAAGGGGCAGGACAAACGTAGAGAAGTTAATATTGCTTGTCTCATGTAGTATTAATGTCTGTACCAGATGGCACCCACAGACTAACACAAAAACGATATGAGAATTAATGCTTAAAAAAGCATTTCATTTGTGATGCATCTGCAACGCTTCTTCAACAGATGCTCCGTGTGATAGCAAACAAAGCGTTTCAACTCGAAGCTTTTTGCCTCTGAAGCGCTCTCAAGTGCACCAAGCCAAGTAAAGAGACGGCTTACACAAAAATGTTAATTTGTTTTAATTTTACTCTGCTCATATAGATGACTTTTCAGTAAAATTCATAAAATGCAGGTCAATTGAGAGTCAAAAAGAACATACCAGGCAACACAAAATGAATGATGAAATATTGAGGTGTTACGAAGCGAAACAGTCAGTCTGTGCAAGAAACTGAGCTTCAGGCAAACAGTTCAAACCAGCACAGATCTACAAATTATTTAAATGTCCAAGAGTTACTCAGACTTCATATAAGCCAAAATATCGGCTTATATGTTCGAGTAGTGCTGTTTTTTGCAGACTCATTCAGCGCTCCACTTCCTCCAACAGTTCCTAAAAGGTTTTTATGATTATGTAAAAATGTAAACACAATTCACATTATATTAGTACTGGACAACAATTCATCGGGATTAATCACATCCAAAATTCACAGTACACACTATTTGTGCTTTAGATATAAATGATACCCAAAAACCAACGTTTGATTAAGAGCAAGTGTGGTGATTATATTCCTATCATAAAGTATGTTGTAATATGGCAGGAGAAGGACATTTGTGTATTTGATCTGATCACTTACAGAAATGTTCCAGTCTCAATGTCTTTTTTAAGGATAAAGGCTAAAAACAGACTATTGACTTTTTAGGAGCCACTTTCTTAGTGTCATATCAGGGCACAGGAAAAGGGCTAGGATTAGTGCATGTTGCAAGCCAAACTCAAACCTGATGCTCAATGCATCATAGCTCCAACAAGTACTTTTTTTTTTTTCCACAGAACAATTTTAGATTTAGTGCATATTTTTGCTTAATATGACCAACAAATGTTAATTCAGATATGAAAGGCCATCTTTCAAGATTGGAAAGAATTTGGTTTGGACGTCAAAACAAAGTTTCTTGGAAAAGGCTGTAATTATGTCTCCACTGTACAAGACACGACTCTCATGATACACTGCATTACTCTGTTTGGATAGAAACGGCCCAGAGTTCCTGAGAGCCGCTCGATAGTCTAGTAATGGCAGAAGCGTTTTATATGATTAGCAGTAGCGCTGGATTGCTAATGGCTTGGTAAAGTGTATTACAAGGCAGGCCTCGAGTACAAAGAGTTGCTTTCTTTCTCAGACCTCGTTGTCTGTTCAGAGGCTGGACATGCAAATGTGACTTTTTTGCTTTTATTGATTTCCTTTTTTTTATTAGGATTTCGTGCGTGCTTTGGTGTTTTGTGAACTTTCAGTTTAGCGGCTTGGTGCTTTTGGTTCTGTGCAACCTTCACTTTAGAGGACGTAAATAAACCAGCAGCATATATTCGCTGTAACGTCCCGTTTAAGAATTCTGCATGCAAGCTCTGTACGGTCGTGCTACTTGACCCCTTGTTTTAACCCGAGGGAGGCATGTCGATGTACTGTATCCTGTCAATCATTTCACCATGTCCCCAAGGTTCCTCGCAGTGGTTGGGATATTTTCTCTGCTGAAGTCTCTGCCTTTTCCCAAACAACATTCAAGAGCAAGATTCTCAGAGAGTGGTCTGGGCCTTAATGTGATTTGCCTCTAATGTGAAAGCAGGTTGTCCCTCGTTAAGGACTTGCTCTCAGACTTTATTGTGGCTTCCTTTATCCTTTGTGACTAGAAAAGTCTTGAACTTCACCCCCCGGGCTTAAGTCAAGGGATGTTCACACCAGCAGTGATTTGCAATGACTGAAGAGACCGTAATTCACTCGTTTCTAGAGAGAGAGGTGAATAAGTGAGGGAAACTATTCAAAGTGATTCAAAGCGTTACAAACCATGAGATGGAAACGGTTTATGTGGAAAATTACCATCAGACGTTTATCTAGAAAATACCAGTGATCTTTTTTTGGATCTTTCCCTGGAATCCTTTTTGCAACAAATAGGTAGAATATTGCTTACTACGTATGATGAGGTGAATTTTTTTTTTTTTTTTTGTAACTAAATTAAAACAATTTAAATAGTTACGTAATTTAAAAGTGGATATAGAATTATCAGTGTGTGCCAGAATTTCAATAGTGGTGCATCTGTATTTAAAATAAATGTAATAATGAAAAGAAAAAAGTAAATATGACGTTTTGGATATATTCAATGCTGGTGATTGGCGAAAACATAAACTTGTACTTAATTTGGGACATTTTTAACACTAACATGTTAATGCTCCTGAACCATCTATGGAACAGCCGTAGCCGTGTCGAGGCCAAGACTTGTTTTTTTTTTTTGTTGTTGGTGAAGCTACAGTTCTCAGTGATTTGACTGGGCACGGCCATGTCAGCTGTCATTATGTAAAGAAAACATCCCGCGGCGCTGAGGTCCCAGGTGGCTACAAGATGTTCCTCTCTCCCATCCACCCCAAAGTCCAAATAAACTTGACGTACACACTGAGTGTGTGTGAGATCGTTTGGAGACAGCCGTGCTGAGCGGCTCCTGCACGTATAGCTTTGTTACTTAACCCATACCGAGCCAAACAAACCCACTTTTGGATCGCCAAAGTCTTTCTTTAGACAATGCTGCCAAAACTTAAACATGCTCCTTTTCCGCCATTCGTCGCTATTATGTCAAGGTTTTGTATGTCGACATTACATGAAAACAGAACGTTATGGTGTAACAGTAAATAATGTCCATGAAGATATCCTCATCCACTACTGGCAACTGTTTATGTAGTGATCCAGAGTTATCGTTTGTGTTTAAGAAGAATTGCTCATGACAAGAGCAGGTTTTGCCAGCTATTGCGACACAGGGAGTTGAATGAATACTGTGAATACTCAAAGATGTCTTTGTTCAGGATTTAGGAAAAAATGCACGGTTAAAAAAAATCAAATAGAATTGGTCTGGAGTTTTCTCTGGATGGTCAAATCCACAGTGTGGCACCGATTAAGTGAGGAGTACTTTACTTGGAAACCATCACCAGCTTCCTAGAAATTATCTGGGTTTTGTGTTATATTTTATGTCATTGTATAGCATATCCTAAAACTTTCTCCATGTGCATGGAAGAGCATGCAACTTTGGACTGGTTATAATGTTTACTCTAGTCAACATTTCATTGTTGTCCTAAAACAAATGAAACAAAATGGGTTCTTGTTTTAAGACGATTTTTTTAATCCGCTTCAAATGTTGACTACCACATAATGCTCAAAACTGAGTGCTTTATCAAGCAAAACTCTTAAACTTAGCTTCAACAGAACAAGAAAAAAACATTAGCTTTTTTCTAGCCATTCATATTGTTTCACTTTTTAAAATTTGCCTTTTTATGAGCAGACACTGCAGGCAAAATGTTTTCATGCTCCTGTCAATTTTGAGATTTTGGGCTTTTTTGGGGATTTTGTTTTTGTTTTTTTCAGACTAGTGGAAAGAAAACATCATATAAACTTTTAAGTGTTTCTTTAACTAGCACTTCAGCTAAATTTGTCAATAGATTTTAATTATAATACCAAAAAGGCAGCTTTGTCAGAAGTTTTTTTTTTCTCCTACACATAAATCTCCACTTCAGTGGCACTTGCAAAAACTAAACTGTACATTTTTATTCCTGTCTATATCCTTAAGGCTTTTATGGATGGAGTTGTTAAAATATAATTTGCTTCATTATGTACACCACCCCCCCAAATAGTGAAAATACATTGTTTTTCAAGTATTTTCTGAATTATGGAATGACAAAATTCCCTATGTAAAAACTTTTGACTGTAATGTGACAAAATAATTTTGAAACTGACTTAATTTTTCCATAATTTTTTTTCTCTGTTCATGCGCAATGTATTTTTTTTGCGTACTAATATTTTTCAATTCCATTTCACTTTTTTAATACATATTTTAAATGCTAAATGCACTTATTTTATGAGACAAATGAATGAGTTTTTTCCTAAAATGCAAGTATTTTACTCATTAAATACGTATGATTTAGCAAAAAAGAATGAGGTCGTACGAATTAGTCACCTTAGTGAACTCAGTTACACGGTTCACATGAAGTTGTGCAGTTGACCTACAGCTAACCCCGCCCTTTAACCTACCCGTCACTGACGTCTAGACAAATACGTATGTTTTGGTTGTGAGATAGTGTTGGTATTTTTATGAAAAACATGTTCTTTTTACATGCATTGTATCGTTTGCTCCTTTTTCTTTACACATGCTCTATTACGAGCGGAGATTATACAGGCGGCCTTCACCAAGCTGACTCGCATACAGCCTTTATAGCAAGGCCTTGACGAAAAGTCATGTTTCTACTCATCTGGTTGTCACAGACCTGCCCGTTCACTTTCTGCCCTCCTAACGCTCTAAACTCAGATCGAAGAGCGCTGAAATGATCGCTCATAGGCTTTGAGTGAAAGCTACGCCGCAAACCGCACGTTCCTCTCACATTGCCTAATTAGTAATTCATTAGTTTTCTTAACCTTAAAGCCAGTGCACCTGTCACTAATGTATATATTTTTCAGTAATGACAGATGCTAAAGCTGGAAAGTAACACAACAAATGCTCTCTATTTTCCTTATGCTTTGCTTTGTACGTGTGTGTTTGTGGTTGATGCCTGGGAACCATGGTGATTCATTTCTTAAAAGCGTCGCACAAAGAATAGCCATGCTCTCAGAGTTTTGCCATTGTGTTTAATTCAATGGAGGCATTGACGGCCCCGCATTTCTATTTTGAGTTGTTATCACGGAACTGGCAGGCTGCTCTATAGTTCAACGCTTACGGCAAGTTAAGCAACAAAGTGACATTGATGAAACCGTCTGTCTCCGCTTCCAATAAACATTTTAGTGAGAAATATAGAATTTCCAGTGTTTTGAGAGACAGGCCTCCCTCTGAAATATCTGGGCCAAACGGCTGGATTAAGACAAGTGCTGATTTTCACCAGGGCTGGGTCATAAATACAGGACACGTCTTAACATCAGGACTTGAGTGATGACTAGTTTTACTGAGTGCCTTCACCTTTTCCATGTATTACTCAAGTACTACCACTCTTTCAAACCCCAGTGACTTTTCATTTATTTACACTTGTTGCCATGGATGTGACAGGTACAGTACCAGTGCTGTTAAAATGGGAGGTTTATAAAAATGACAGATGGTCGGGTGTGAAATTACTCAAAAGGTGATTTTTGGAGAAATCTCTGTGTTGTTTTTGTCCATACACTGAAAGCCTTTGTGGCTCAGTGTTGATTTAGACCCCACTAGTGTTCATTGTACGGACAAAAACACGTTTTTGTAACAAAAATGTCTAGTTTTAAAATAATAACGTGAATAACTGGCTTCTTGGCTGACCTATGATTCGATTCTTATGTCGTACGTCGAGTCAGAAGTCAGCCAAGAAACCAGAACTCAATCGTTTAGTCAGTTATTTATGTTATAATTTTAAAACTACAAAAACTCATGGATCTGCTTCAGAGGTCATGTGATAACCCCCCGAAGGCGTATAGATTAGTTTTACGTCACAGTACTTGTTGATATACGTACGATTTATGGAGCTTCAAAATAATGGCCGCTATCCACCCACATTACCAAGCTTGAAAGAGCCAGGATAAATTTAAAAAAAAAAAACTCATATACACCTAGTATGGCTTGGGGATGAGTTAAATACGGCCTAATTTAATGTGATCTGTTCCTTTAACTCAGCAATGCACCGCAGACTGGCATGGACTAAATCCCCATTCACATGGCTCTACTTCTGTTTTTGTTCATCGAATATTAAATTGTCTGCCACTGACATGGTAACAGGATTTTGGATGCTTGCTTCACTCTGCACCCATCTGCACACCCGAGCATGTTTGTCGGCCTGCATTTCTTTGGGCTCATACTATTACCAGATGTTCCAGTGTCCATAAACACAGACGCAGAGGTCAGACATACACACAGATTTCTCTAGACACTCCTCACACAGCACCCCATGCGGTGAATAAAAACAAACGGCTAACACAAAGCCTGGCCTGTTAGTCCGCGGCCGCCTGCACCTCTTCTCACTTCAGGTCCCGGCATTCTAAACACACCGCAATAAATATCCGCCAGTCGTGACTTAACAGAATAGAGAACAGATAGTCTTCGGCTTCATTGTGTTCAATAGAAGACCTTTTAATATGGCACATAGTAGCATGCTTGTCTGTACCAAAATAGCTTCGCTGCTCTGTGGGGTTAATGTCACGCTGAATGGTCTAGACCCAGGGGATTGTGCAGGGTTTATGGAGGAAGGCTGTGGGTGGTCTATACAGCAGGATTCTGGCTGGTCTCTGCCTTAGCAGCGATGTCCAGGTTTGTGGGGCTGAGAGTTTGGCTGACTACTGATGTAAAAGCTGCTGTCTCACTATATGAAGGGATGAGTATGTGCTGTTCGTGTTAGCAGTGTTTTCACAGAGCAGCTGAGTCAGGCTGGAGGATGCATCAGACTAGCACTAGCACCTCACTATAGGGACAGTGTTTCTCTCATCTCCTATAGAGCACGGTCAGAATAGACGGCTTTAAGTTCTGTTCGTTCTTGTCAATACGAAAGTAATCGCAGTATGTATTGTGATTGATTGTGTAAAATGCATACTGAAGGAGAAATAAAAGTAGGATGGAGTTTTGTCTGTTGTGATAATCGGTTAAACATAAGAGGGCCTGCAACATCAAGGAGGATGTGGAAAACATTTTATTTGTGTTTATTATTAATTTAACCTGAGATTTCATGCACCAATCACAATTGTGGATTAAATGGTCCCTGGTCGTATCGCATAAGGAGCGTTTTACCAGAATGATTGAGATGCAGTTATGCAATGGTGTCACTGAAGAAACTGTATTTCCATCCTTCACAGCCTCATTTTTGTCAAATTAAATATCCCGTTTACTCTAAGGTCTGCGTTTCTTTATCTTTGTCGCCTCATTCGATTTCATCCATTCAGCCCTTCCATTCCACTTTATTTCCTCCTTTACTCCTCATTGTCCTCCTCCTAATGGATGAGCCCAGTGTCGTCTGCTCCCCACCTTTCAAGTTGGGCCTATTTTTAGCCCCTCGTGTGCCTGGCTGAGGGGATGCGTGAAAGTGGGGACTGTGTGTGAGTGTTTGCAGATTCTGGCAGTGAAAGAATGGAAGGAGACTAAAGGGGTGCTGCAGTTTTAATATTACAGTCGTAACGGGGACTAATAAAGGTGAAAAATGTAAACTGGTTCATTTGTGACTCGAGAGTTCAGTAAATCTGTACGGTCAAGATTTACTTAAACCAGACTGGCACAAATCAATCTACAATATCCTTAGTAATTCAGTTGCTCGCATGCACGGATTCTACTTGCACGTCAATCTCACCTTTGAACTTAATTTATCTGATGTTGATTGGGAAACAAACGCACAAGAAAAATTAATGCATCTGATTTAATGCTTCTTAATGTGTATAGAAGTACTTAAAGGGGCAGTTACTTAATGGGATTGTTCACCCAAGCATGAAAATTTAGGGTGAGAAATCAATTTGTGTTCTGAACATGAAGGAAGGTCTTATAACTTTAGACCGACATGGGGGTGAATGATTAATGACAGACTTTTCATTTTGTGGTGAACTTTCCACAATACTGCATAAAGCTGTGGTAATTTTAATTATGATGCCACGAAAAGCTAATCTAATAAGAAATGTATGTACTTGGTTTATTTCTGGCACACTGGAAAAGCTAAACTCTGGCTTCCTGCTGTTCTTTTGCATGTGTCCGTGTATGAGGGGCAAAGAGACCGAGTGCGGGGAGGGATGTTGCATTGGAATTGCGAAGGGAATAGAATGAAAAGGAAGGATAACGCACACAAGTTTTTTATTAGAATGATAGTGTTCAGGGAGTCTGTTAAAATCTGAAGGCAATACCTTTTTCATATTTTTGAGAGAAGAAATAAGCGGGGTGAAGGAGGGTATGGATAGACAAGAGAAGGGGATGCCTCTTCTCTGCTTGTGCTCCGACATCTGCTCACTGGCTAGAGCCAAGGGTGGGAGGAGTTTGAGCGCTGCTGCAGCGGAGTGAGGGAGGGAGAGAGGGAAGGAAGGAGCGAGGATGCATCAGTGCCACAGAGGAGAGAGAGAGAGAGAGACTGCTTTCTGCATCACACCACTCTGTCCTTCATTTACATTCCAGACGCTGGCTTCTCTCTGGAGAGCCCCTTCTCCGTTTGAAATGCCAATCACCACTTGCTGTTCCTTCATCCTCGATCACACACACTTCCTCCACGCTGATGTGAGGGAACTGGGTGCCCGGCACACGCTGAAGAGATTCCCCAGTCTCCGCTTGACTGACGACTGAAGTTGCTGCAAAGGCATCGGACTCTGGATTACATCCTTTTTTGGGGTTTTAAAGGAATAAACGAATTGACTACGCTATTGTGAGGAATCTCCCGCGCAGATCCTCCGGACTAATAAGTGTGTGAGAGCAACTGGGACTTTTATGAACAGTGTGGCAAGGACTTTGCTTCCTTTGCTTTTTTCCTGTGCCGGCAGCTGCCTGCCCCGTTCAGACGCAGCTGCGCTTCTCCCCGGAAAGCTGGGGGACTGATAAAAGAGGGGAGTGTTTATGTCCGCTACTGCTGGGTCTTGAGCCGGAATTTAAGCTACCCTTCACAGCCGCTTGTAGTAAGTGACTCTCCTCAGGATACTGTCGCTGCATGTGTGTGCTTTGGTGAAAGGATTGCTGTGGATTCGTGGCTCATGTTGCTGCTGATATGGAAGGCACCTGGCACGGACACCTCCCCCATGTCAGCCGTACTGTGGGCAGCCTTTGCTGAGCTAGGCCCCCGAGGAACTAGCACCCTAATTGTGCGCCCAAGCGCACCCTGAACAAGATGAACGCAACTGAGTTGAACCATAGCACAGAAACCTTCTGCCTGCTGAACATTGGCTACTCTCAGATCTTCAACACCTGTCTGCTGGAAGTAGCCGTTATTCTCTTCTTGACAGTGCTTATCATCTCCGGGAACCTGGTGGTTATCTTTGTTTTCCACTGTGCCCCGCTACTCAGCCACCATACCACTAGCTCCTTTATACAGACTATGGCGTATGCAGACTTTCTGGTTGGGGTCAGCTGTCTTATCCCCTCTCTGTCCCTCCTGCACCACCTGGAGGGTGTGAACGAGAAACTTACCTGCATGGTCTTCAGCTACATGGTCTGTGTGTTGAAGAGCGTCTCCATGGCCTCACTGGCGTGCGTCAGTATTGACCGTTATGTTGCCATCACCCGGCCTCTTTCCTACACTGCTCTGGTCACACCCTGCCGTCTTCGTACTTGCATTGCTCTTATTTGGCTGTACTCTGCACTCATCTTTTTGCCGTCTTTCTTTGGTTGGGGCAAGCCGGGATACCACGGAGATGTATTTAAATGGTGCTCTTCCTGGGACACCCAGCCCCTTTTTACCGCGTTTATTGTCGCAGCCCTCTACGCACCAGCTGCTTTCACCGTTTGTTTCACCTACGCCCATATCTTTCGGATCTGTCGGCAGCACACTCGGCAGATCAGCGAGCGGAGGGCTCGATTCGGCCCACAGGATCCCGAGCCGGGTGAGCAAGCCTGCACGGACAAGCGCTATGCCACCGTGCTCTTCCGAATCACCAGTGTGTTCTACCTGCTTTGGCTACCCTACATCATTTACTTCTTACTAGAGAGCGCAGGGATATACCACCACGCCATTGCCTCATTTCTAACCACATGGCTGGCAATAAGCAATAGTTTTTGCAACTGTCTCATCTACAGCCTGTCGAACAGCGCCTTCCGCAAAGGTCTCAAGCGCATTTGCCTGCTATGCCTGCAACGTAGCGACACCAAGAAGCCCCTAGGAGACCCACAAGCACCTCCACGGCCTGCTTGCCATGTGTGACGTTATCTTTTGGCAAGATAGTGAGCTTAATTTTGATGGCAAGGGTCATATCAAGTTGAAAGCAAATACTGAAGATTTGTCTCGACATCTGTGCACTGTCCCAGTTCAAGCCAGGTGGGGCAAGTTGACAAAGGTCATGTGGATAGTTGCAGAATTACCTGGCAGCAAGAAATGGATCCTTGACCTTGGTCATTAAAGATGAAGTGGACAGCTATGCGAGAGTGGGCTATTCTCATCGGTATTTGCAGATATACCATTCTTCGCAGTTTTTGCTGCAAGGATAAATGAAGCAACATAGAAAAGGAGGAAAATCTTTCTTGTGATTGTGAAGTCTTTAGATTGCATTAAACATTCTCTGTATGCAAAAAGCATAGTTTTTATTAGTGATATTAACTGAGTTATCGAAGGCAAACATTCGTCTTTCAGTGACTTTGTGACACATTTTGCTGGCCTTTGTGGGCTGTTGACTTTTAGTTTTGATCATGTGGCCAGAACAGCGAGAACAAGTAGTCTCTGTTTCTCCTGTTAACTGTCTCACATGTATTCATATGTAAGAGAAAAAAAAAGTTAAGATCCCAGTTATACTGATCTAAAACTTTAAATAATACAGATGTTAAATGACTTCTGGACAAAGACTATAAAGCATTTCCAAGGGCTTACCTGGTTTTGGACTCATGATCTTATTTATGTTTTTACTAGTAAAATCTGAGTCTTGCCTCTGAATTTCTGAGATAATCTGATCACTACCCTGCTCTCAGTTGAAGAATGTGTTTGCTAGTGTTTTTTTGTCTTTGGATCCATGACAAGTCTTGACCTTCAGCAATCGCAATTGGATTTTTTAAAAAGCTGTTTTCCCAAAGAGCAGAAGTCGACCCCAGCCCCCAAGCAATGCCATGATTACACGGACTTCCCATTTTCTGCTTATTTAAAGCCATGAAGGGATTACATAACCACGCCTCCAGTCAAAGGACACCATCCTTAAAAAAAACACAGTAATAAACTGCAAACAGACGACTTATTCTGCCTGACTCTTTTCTAAACCTTGATCACACTGGAGACGAACTGCTTAGTTGGAATCCACCGTCCAGCAAGTCATTTTGAGAAAAAACCCCCAAAACAATCTATTTGACTGCTTGGAGTATTGCTGGAGTATCTGCTGGACAGAATGACTCTTGGACTTGCCCTCTGCCCTGAAGTGTCAGTCGTGTGCAGTTCTCTTGCCATGTTTGGTTCGCTTCCACTGGTTACAATGTGTTTTAATGCTAGGGATGAATGATTAAGGGGTATGGGTCACATCTGTTCAAATGCATTTTCTAAGCGCACAATCACACTTAAAATATTGTATAATGCAGTTAAGCACAACAGAAACACGTGATCTTAAGAGATGTTATTTGCTCAATTCCGTCACAGGATCCTTTAGATGAACAAGACTTTAGTGGTAAAGGTTGCTGATGTGGGCAAAAACCAATAAGATTGCTATAATCAAATTAGGACACTTAATGGATAAAATGGACATAAGAAGAAAAGCTGCTGTAACTGATATATCGGGATGCAGAGGTCCAAGTTTTAAGGCAGATGTTAATGAAGAGTCCTGCATGTGCTCACACACAAAAAAAGAACAACAATGAACCGCATCTTACTGCGCTGTACTACTTATCTTTATGACATAGATACATGTACATAATTCATATGTGGAGGTGCCAAGAAAATTGAGGGCATTGAAAATCATGCCCTGTGTCTTTTTCATGCTGTGATCATAAATTCTCTCATTTGGATGGTACTGTTAAACATGATTTCTTATGCAGATAGCTTTGTCTTCATAGCTGACCAAAGTATCAATATTTATTGGTGTTCTCTGATGGAGTATTTTTTTTATATATATATATATATATATATATATATATATATATATATATATATATATATATATATATGTATATGTGTGTGTGTGTGTGTATGTATATGTATGAGGAACCACGAAATGTATTAATTGTTGTTGAATGGACTGATTGTTTGTAGTAAGATGTTATTATAAAAACAGTCTGCATTCCTCTTTGTATTTAATCTAATAGTATTTATGACCTTAAATTGTTTTAAGAGAATGTTTTCCGTTGGAGAGGGTTATGTATTGTGGCATATTCCCAAATACTTTTTTGTATGACACTATGGAAAAATGCTCTCCTTTTATCACCAAAACCAGTTTTACGACTGTCAGAAATTGATCTTGTTTATACGCTGCTTCACTTCAATTAATGACCGAAGACGTGCTTTCATAATTGTAATACTGTGACGTGAAGAAGTGTCTTATGACTATGTGTCTAAGTGTTTGGTCAAGATTTTGATAGGAGACGCATAAAGTCTGAACTGCCGTGTCGTGGCAGGGCGCTGTGCAATACTTCCACTCGCTAGACAGAGATGGAGAGCGATAGAAAACATATCACACACAATAGAAAAAGGGCTTTTATTTTTTCCAAGTGTCCCAGCTTGTTTGTTCAAATGTAGATCTTGATCTTGCTGCCTCTGGCAAAGTGCTGTTTTTGAACCAGAACTGAAAGAATTTGTTAGCCGTTTACCCATCCGTTGTTTTATTGATCGCACATGACCATGAGTGCGTGGACACGTGCATGGATATGTATGCGTGTTAAACAGAACAAAGGCGCGTTTCTAGTCAATGAGCTTGTTTTTAGCATTCGTCTTGATTGCTTTTTGGACTTTTTAATGTCCCTGGAGCTCTGGACTCACCCAAGACTGCTTCCTCCCTCCCGTCCTAAGAAACCTTCCCCGTATTCATTTAAAGGAATCAGATTAAATTAAACGGCCAGGATTTGATGGTCATGCTTGAAAAACTGCCTCGGTTGTGTGTTACCCATTCGGATCGGTTGAATTTCGTGAAACCATCCATTTTTTTCCCTCCGATTCTGATGTCTTTTTCCATTGGTCGCCAGTTAATTATTTTTATAAAGTTGGGTTTTCTGCTTTAACTGCTGTGAAAATCCAAATCTTGAAGCATGCGTATCTGTGTTTTTAGATGCTGTAGATATTGGTTATTTCCGCTGTCTGAAGGATATTGTAAGTAGGTTTGGTTTTAAGTAATACTAATGGAATTGTATGTTTTGGAATGAGAGCGAGGCTCTAATGTTGCCTGAACGGGTGTTAACATTGCATGTTTAGCTTTATAGATGATGGTACTTCTGTCATGGGTAAAAAGCTGGAGGAAGCATTTCAACCTTTGGGACATTTTGATGCCAGAGAGCTTTTGTTTGTTTTTGTTCTCCTTATGATGCCAAAGCATTCTTTTTTTTTTCTTTTTTTTTCTTTCCTGTGGGAAAACCGCTCTGTTCTTGAAATCAAAGTCAAGGGCTAGCGCTCTCAAGGGAGAAAATCTCCCAAGATGACTTGCTCTCCGCTGTGCCATATTAGGACGAAGGACCCAGTCGGCCCCTGCCATCGCAGAAAATGGAGGGCTGAGCTGGAACAGTGTGTTTTCTCAGTGCACACCCCTCCGTGCACAAAACACACACACACACACACACACACACACACACACAGTCCACTCCGTAACTTTGTGTTGATTGTGCTAGGCATCTTTATTGAGCTTAATCATGTATGTTTTAAAAGTCTGCTAAATTGCTGAGCCGGGCTCCTTAACGAATTGCTCATGATCTTGCCCTCCTGCAAGCGGGTCCGGTTTTTATTTGATTAACTGGAGAGAATTGTTTTTCGACTTTCACTTTAATGCATTCCACATTGTATTTCAGTTGGTATCGCAAGAGAATATGAAAGCACTGCAAAGTCTTTGGGATTTACAATGATTTGGACTGAAGTTGCTTGGCTTCTCCGTATTTTCTTCAGCATATCAACAAGTTGTCTGGTGTGTAGGGCTGTAGCTGAGGTACTGATGTGGTGTACCGCAAATTTTGTAACGATGTCATGTTTTAGAAAATAATTGTCAATAATATATTTATATTCTGCTATATCTGCACTGAGGAAATAAATGTGATCTTATATCATGTTTGAATGCTTGTTATTGTGTGTGTGTGTGTGTGTGTGGTGAATGTATTCATGTTTTTTTATGTAGATGTATGTGCTAGTGTGCGTTTCTGACAGTGCATTTATAATCATCTCTGGTTGGTAATTTCGTGCATTGGCAAATTAGCGTCAAAAGCACACGTCGCTGTAAAAACGGAGAAACGTCATGCATTCGTTGGGCAAGAATGTGTGTTTTTAAGTTGTGCCAAATTAAACATTTGGTTTTCTGTGACGTATATTTAAAGTCAGAATTGTCTTTGTTTTCATAAGTGCTGCAAGTCTCTCATGCCCTTATTTGTTATCGCATCATTTTTCAGTTTTTGATCTCACCAAATTTAACATTTATGTTTTTGCATGTCAAGCTGGAAGACCAACCATTTTGCAGAAAAAAATACATTTGAATGCGTTTTAAAAAAAAATCTTCCAAGAAAACGAGTCATTAAATAGCCTTTTACTATGCAGTAACATTCACTGAACATCGCCTCGCCGCCGGAAGCAATGCAACAAGGTTCCAGCGACAAGCAATTTATAGCATCCAGTCACTTTAACTGTTGGAGAAAAGTGGTTCATTTTAATTTTCGGGGTTTTAAATCTTCATCGTGTTGACGTCACAGTTTGTGATGTCACACTGATACACTGATGACGTGTCAGTGTTTATTTGATTCTAAAATGTAAAAATGTTAAAATCCTACTTGACACTAAAAAATTACACTTCATTTGAGAAAAAAAACCCTAAAACTTAAAGGTCTTCACAGCAACCTGAGAAAATAAAGGAGACTGTGACAGAAATATATTACTAATAAAATATGTTTTTAAGGAATACTTAATACAAATAGTATTTGTTTACCAGAAAAATGCACAACAGAAAAAAAACAGATTTTTCTTTATATCCAATAAGTTGAGTAAAGAAGCTTTTGATTATGAAAATATATTTTTTAATATATTGTTTAATAATTAAACCATAATCTAGAATATTAATGGACAACTGAGTATTTGGTAAAAAAAAAAAAATCTAACAAAATAAGAAAAAAAAAATTCACAGGGCCTTAGTTTTATTAATAAATTGGAGCAAAATTTGATTTAGACATGCTTTTTGATTTTTTTTTTTAACCTTTTTTTGAAAAAAGGAAAAAGAAATGGATTGGACTCACAATGGATGGGACAACCAAACAACACCACCAAAATAGAAACCAAGCAGGACTGTGATGCATCAACAGTATATTAGCAATGGCTTTCTGGAGGTCACGCTTTCTTGTGAAGTCATGAATAATTAATGATTTCAGTATACTTATTATCAGTTTCTCAGAACACCCTTTTTAAAGCAAAAGAGGCTAAAGCAATGTTCAGCGTAACACTGCGTCCTAACTGTGTTTCCTCAATGATCGTTTACGTAATATAGTGTACAACCGAGTCTCATTAAAGCTTTCTTCAGTCACTAATGTATTGTACCAGACCCTGGGGAGCGCTGGCTCTCCCTGACATGTGCCCAGTGGGTGATATGTTGAAGGGAAGAGGAAGTGGACCCTCCCTGCCTCTCTCCTAGTGAGGGAGTGATTGGACTGAACCCACCGACTCGCTCGCTTTCTTTCATCAGGCTCACTATACTTTTTATAATCAGCCTCCCCCAAGAAAAACAAAATGCCATTTTCGCCTATTGTTGCCTATCAGAATAAGTGACCGTAAACAATGGTCAGGGGGAAAAAACGTCCAGCGCTTCCTGCGGACGCAGCCTTCCCCAGCACACACACAATCTCCCCATCACAGTCCAAACACAGCGCTCGGCGCTCACGCAAGAGGTTCACACACATCTACTTTTAAACGCTCTTACATCACCACGCTTTTCTTAGCACTTCTCCGAGTCTAGGATGACTTTCTCTGATATTGGCAGAACATAAATACAGCTCCTTATCTGAGTCATCCCAGCAAGCCCTGAACCTGTTCAGACTTCCTCCTGCTGGAGGTTCGAGAAGGAGAGGTTTTGGAAAACCTTCAGAAAGCAAAATAAAAAAGCATGGCATTTTCTTTGGCTCCATCCATTAATTCTTTGTTTATTATTCATCTTTTCCTGCCATTCTTAGCATTCTCGCTCTTCTTTAATTCCTCTTGTTCGTTTTCATGGAAATGCTTGAGAGGAAGAAATGTGTGCCTCTTAAACTGAAGACCTGATGCTTGGTTTCTGCTCATTTCCTCATGCATCACTGTTTAAAGATCGCTTCGGAGTAATGCCGTTTGATTTATTTTTTTGGCCCTTCACACTGTAAAAAAAAAAATCTGTAAAATAACAGAAAATGTACTTTTTGCAGACATTTCGTTTAACACTAAAATACAATGCAATGCAATGTAACATTAAAAAAAATGCTGAAATATCTATAAAAATAAACAGAAAAATTCTATAGTACACAGTGTGCTGTTTTACAGATTTCCGTGGTATATTTATTTATTTTTAACAGCAATTTAAAATGCAAAATGTGTATGTTTGGTATGCGTTATTTTGTATTATTTATTCAATTCAATTCAATTCAAGTTTATTTGTATAGCGCTTTTTACAATGGCTATTATGAAATGCTTTGTAAAGTTTTGGGGTGTTTTGGCATCTTTTATTATAATTTTTTGGCTGAATAATTAAGCTGTTAAAATATAATATTTGAGAAACCGTCTACTGTTGTATTGTATTATATTGAATTTATTAACATGATTAACATTGACTACTATAGCCCAAAAATATTAAGTAATATTTGTATTACGTAACTATAGGTAACAAAAAATGTATTAAAATTTTTATTTTATTTTGTATGCATTCAAGGTGCAGGGAAAATGTTACTTTTCTTTTAATACTTAAACCACTTGACATTTATAAAGTCGTCATATTTATTTAACGCATCATTTTTTTTGCCATTTGAATGTACATTTTTTGCATTGTTAACTTATATATATATATATATATATATATATATATATATATATATATATATATATATATATACATACATACGCACACGTCCTGAACTTGGTACACTTAGGCACGTAGAGCTGGTTGGTTTCTCTAATCTAAGGCTAAACACTCATCACCTCGTATCCTGAGCCTGATCTGATCTTCCTCTCCTCAGACGGGTTCGATTATGCTCTCGTCTCACACTGACCCAGTTTTAGCTGCTTGCGTCTCCTCAGACCCTCTTCGGTCCGGAGCCGGTGTGAGCGGAGGGTCAGTCTGCCTCATGTTCGGCCCGGGTTTGAGTAGCTGCCGAGCTGCTGGCTGCAGATGCATTATTTAGTGGCTCTTCTCTTCCACATAAACATAGCATCAATTATAGAAAGAGAGGGTAATTAATCTTTGAAAAGGGGTATGCTTACTAAGGCAGGAATCTGCTGTTAGTGCAAATGTGTGGGAGGCTTTCGAGCGCTCTTCACTCACACGCCGGCCTGCTTGGCTATTCTTTGGAAAGCAAATGTTCCCCGAAGGTTATTTCTCGGGCTTTAGTCTCTGTAAGGTTGTTAGCAGGTGGTGATTGGCTTGTGTTATATGTGGGATGGTGTGAATTTGGCCCAAAACTACAACGCCTATGGCGACTTTCTGTGAGCGTCAAAAGAGAGAGAGACTGGAGAACTGGTGACAGAAGAAATGGACCTTGTTCTGTTCCTTCTGTCACCGTTTTTCACTGTGATTGAAGAACGGCGGAGTGCGGCAGCTGATATTAATCATGCTTTTTGGGGAAGATTGTAGTCTGGTGCTGGAAAGGGGATGAATAAAACATGGTGTCCTGAATTCAGACTGAACCCTGTCGTCCAGACATACATAACCTGAAGAGAGCAGCGTAGATGATTGTCTGCTGTGTGTCGGATATATAAACTAAATGTTTTTTGTTCACAATTTTATTTATTAAGTTCTGTCCCATCTACACTACCATTCGGAAATGTAGGGCATTTTATTTATTCCCAATAAAATGACCAAAAGTGTCAGCGAAGACAAAAGATGTTTCCACCAGAACATTAAGCAGCAAAACTTTTTTCAGAGATTATAATAATCAGCATATTACAATGATTTCTGAAGGGTCATGTGACCATGAAGTCTGGAGTAATGATGCTGGAAATTCAGCTTTAACGTCAAGAGAATAAAAATCAGTTGTTTGAAGTAGTAATAACAATTATATATTGTATTTTTAATTACAATTACAGCCTTGCTGAACAAAAGAGACTTTAAAATGCATATAAAAATAAAATCTTTCAGACCCCAGAAGTAGTGTATTTTCCCATTAGATTTTCTTTTATTCAGTTATATTGATGCTATTAATTTTTGAATGCATTTATATGTTACTGTATTGCTGTTCATACAATTTATGAGCGATGTTCAATGTTGAAAAACTGAATTCTGAAAGACAGGCAGGTTGTGTGTGTGTGTGTGTGTGTGTGTGTGTGTGTGTGTGTGTGTGTGTGTGTGTGTGTGTGTGTGTGTGTGTGTGTGTGTGTGTGTGTGTGTGTGTGTGTGTGTGTGTGTGTGTCTGTGTGTGTGTGTGTGTGTGTGAGATGTACATTGAGTCATTACTCTTCTTCTCCTGCATCTCTGATATTAGAGGGCACAATTAAAAAATTACTGAAATTATGACAGATATCATAATAGATATCCCACCGATCATACTCACGACTCCATAAATTCATGCAGTGTCTTTACTGTACTCTGTGAGTTACTGTTTGAGTATCTCATAACTGACATTATGTAATGTTTTGCATTATTGTCTTTTGAAATGGCAAAAAAAAAGACAGCAGTTTGCCCTCAAGCTTCCAAATAGATGTTTGTATAGTCTGTTATTAAAGTGTAGCCTGCTATTGTTGTGACATATGCTGGAAAGCTGTGACTCATTCTCTTATTTATATATATATATATATATATATATATATATATATATATATATATACACATACATGTTCTGTACTTTAATACATATGCTACTTAGCTCATCCATACAATATACCAAATGCAAAAAAATATATATTTATATATATATATATAGACTAAAAGAAAACACATGTATGTGTATATATATATATATATATATATATATATATATACACACACATGTTTTCTTTTGGTCTTTTTCTTGTCTAACATACATTGCAAAAAACATTTAAATAATCCAAAATTGCTGTAAAAGAACAAACCTGATCAACAGATTCATTGATTATTAACTGAATGAGCAAACATAAATCTTTTACATCTAAATTTTCCCTTGTAAATTGAATTGATTTAATGTTAACCCAAATATCCACAACTCTGCTGAAAGGCTCTTTTTATTTCTGCTACACTTTATATTGAGTCTACTTTAGACACTTTACTAACTATAATGTCAACTAATTCTCATGAACTCACAGCTGCTTGTCTACTGACTCTCAGAGTAGACTGTTAGGGTAGGTTTGGGTTTAGTGGAATAAGTTTCTGATAGTCTCATCAAAATAAGTCCTCTAATACTCTAAAGACTGCTAGTTGACATGTAGTTCACAGTTACTTACTCTAGTGTTTCTTTTTCTTTTTTTAACTAGTTTGTGTGGCTTGAGTTGAACTGATTGTTGCTATATAACCCGGACAGAAATAAACAGAGCGTTGCACTGCGCTTTGTTTATGACTCTTAGTTTTGAGAGCAAAATTTAGCATCCCGAGTAATTGAATTCAGCAGTTTTGTGCTATCACGAGCCGGCTTTGATGCACCGGGTGCAATAATGGCTGTGAAAAATAAAGTGTGTGGTGTTGCAGTGTGACAGAAATAGCGTCTGTCCGTCAACAGTCTGCAGCTCCCGGCACTCACGCTTTGTTTATTAAGGGAGCGATCTAGTTTAACGTGATCTGTTTTTTGTTTCTGTCTATCTAGAGAGTCGTTTTTCTGAAAACCTCACATGTCGAGGACATTACACAGAGTGCAGGTCCTAAAAGATACTGATTTCTGACCGGTGTGTTTGAGTGTGCATGTGTTTTTCTTTTTCTCCATTAAATCTTAAAGGGGACAGTTCACCCAAAAATGAAAATCCTGTCATCGTTTACTCACCCTGAAGTTGTTCCAAACTTGTATGAATGTCTTTTTTCCTGTAGAACACGCAAAAAGATATTTAGAAAGCTGTCGGTAACCAAACATTTGACCGTAGCCAATGACTTTGCCTTGATGCCAAACTATCCCTTTAATAGAATTAGAACATTTGCTTTCTTCAGTTACACGCCATCCTTTTAGCAACATCTTAAATAATTCAAATCCACAGGAACTTACAGTACAATCCCAAGTAGCCTGTTTAAATTAAATAGATTGAAACTGGATCTCGGTGAACTCCAGCGCAGTGGTAAAGTAACATCTCCTCCAGAGCGTGTGGCTGTCTGCGGCTCTTCTGCTCTCACCCCCCCGAGGGACTCGGCATGACATTTTACATGTTCTTTCGGTCTTGTGAAGGAGCTCTTGTATCGACTGCGTCGTGCGTCCTTTTCTGAGGGGCTTAATTGGGTGATTAAGTGAACCGGTGGAAGATCACAGTCCTCGGTTCTTCTGTGGGGTCACGTCTACCAGCTTGCAGTACAGATGTTTGCTTGGACGCATTCGAGATTTACATTTTTGCCGTCCGTGTTTCTGAAAGACGAGGGAAATCTAAAGTCTGGCTGAAAGGCTTTCTCCTGTGGGACACAAAAAGATGGTTCTGCTCTTTTCCGTGTAGTAAAAACACACATGACCATAGTCTGTCAAGCTCTCTGTTCAGTTGTGGTCCGTTCGATTGAATAAGGCAGGAAGCTCTAGTGTCTTTGGTGTTTGATGGATCGCTGTGCACATGGGAGCGAACAGACTAATACCTCTGAAACTCAGACTGAACCTGTGTCTGACAGAGGTGTAAAGAGTGCTTGAGTAAAAGTACAGATACCTACAAGTTAGAAATGAATATAGAAGTATAGGAGTGTCTGATTTTAACAGTGGTTAAGTATTGTACTAATACTGAATATAGGCTCAAAGAGACCAGCTACAACAAACAATAAGCCAAAAAACACAAGAACCGAATGACCATAACATGCAGTAACTCTCAAAGAGCTAACGATATATATATATATATAAAGTATATATACAGGATGCTGACTGACAAGCACCACGGGAGACAGGAAGTGACATAAACGTCTGAGACAAGACAGAAAATGCTACAAAAAGCAAAAGAACTGATTTGTGTGGAGAGCAATGGCGCTTATGTTCTGAAACAAAAAGAAGCGAACATCTCAAAACACCAAAAACACACAAAAAACGATATCCTTCAAAAAATAGTGAAGTAGAGAGTAAAGGTTGCTAATTGTCTTTGATACCAAGTATCCGAAAAGTACAGTGATTAATTACATTAACTCGAGTACTCTTGAGCACGCACACACACACACACACACCCTGTTCCAGTCAACTCATCTTCTTGCACTGTGTGTGTTGTGTTTGTTGACCCGTCCGATCCACTGCCCCCTAGTGGACAGGAGTCGAATGTGCTTTATGTGTCTATATAAAATGAAAGCCAATGGGGAACAGCTTGACTCGACAACATTGCCTCAACATTTGGCTAGAGTTTAGGACGGGATGATCCACTTGTGCAAAGACAAATGTGCTTCTCATATGAGATGGAAATCACACAGTCTTTATTATATTTTGCGATGTAATTTTATATTTTGTCATTAAATGGTATTAGCTGTGCCTCGTGGTAAAGTTTCTCGTTTTTTCTCTCTTGTCTTTTATTAGGAATCCCCTCAGGACAGTGCCATCACTCGTGACATTAACCGTACCTTTCCTGCACACGACTACTTCAAAGACACGGGCGGTGACGGCCAGGACTCTCTCTATAAGATCTGTAAGGTGAGCAGGTGACCTGTCTTCATCTTCAGCTCTGCAAAATCAATTCCCTACCATTTAAGAAAAGTTAAATGTGCACTTTTGGACTGCTCCGGTTTCTTTATAAACTTTTATTTTATAGATTTTCTTTTTTAACTTGATTTACGAAATGTTATGCGTGTATAGAAATAGATACAGTAGCTTGGTGGATCTCAATGATTGATGTGCAGAAAGGTGTGCGTGTATAAATATGTGCATGAATATGTATTAGGGATGCACAATATGATTTTTTTTTTTTACAGATAGGCCGATACCGATAACCAATAAATTCATATTTTAATATGATGATAATTTCCATATAATCTGCACCCAGGAGAATACAAAATCTAAGATGCAACGATGAAACTGATATTTTAGCATTTCTGGGTCTAGCTACAACAGCAAGCGTTTTTATGTTTTGTGTAAGGCATCTTAATACCTGGTAGCCAACGTTTTAACAGAACTACGACAGAGCTGTGATTTATCTGCAGGTAACTCATTACCAACAAATTGATATTCAATAGTTCATGCATAAAGAAATGAATCTTTTCCACACTTTTGCATGAGTGCATCGGCATGAGCAACGTATATATAATTTAAGTTTTTCAAAAACATAAGAAATAAAAAATAATATATGTGCATAAGTGATAGTATGGATATATAGATGAAGAAGACTGATCTATAGATAGTTGAGTGGATATGTTTGTGCATGAATAGACAGTATATATGGATAGATAGATGAGTGATAGATATAAATATGGATGTAGCTATACTGATGGATGAATGCATATAGCTGTATGAATTATAGATTTATAGATAGGTGAATGGATGGATATATTGATATATAGCTAAAAAGATATCGATGAATGTATTTTTAGATGCATATATAGATTTAATGAATGAAATTGGATTGATTGGATTTATTTCAGCCGATTGGATGGATAGATGGATGCTTTAACGGTCTTTGAGTGTTTTGAACATCTCCAAGTGTTTGTATAAAGTCAGTCGTACTCTACTACAGTCTGGTGTAGTACTTTCATGGTGGAAGATCGGTTTAATGAATGTTTAATACATACAAAACACTTTTAAATCATCTCAAATTTCACCCAAAAATAATGAGGTCAGTGGGTTTAATGTGAAAGTCAGACGTTATGAAGGAAAAGAGATTGATGGTTGTGTTTCCATCTTTGGGCGTCTCTTAATAATTCAGCAGCCCTCTCTCTGACTGTTACCTCCATCACTCATACAGTACTATAGATTTCTCATATTGACCACCCAGCGGGATTCAGCTCTCTCTACACACACACTTCACAAAGTTTATTAGCACCACAGTTTGTAATTGTCACAATATTAGCTGACATTTTAACACAGTTTTCTGAGGAATGTAGGTCAGTCTGTAAGTATCCCGTCAAGCTTTCTCTTCTTTCAGTCGTGTCTCATTAGGCTTCGGCTCTCATGCGTCTCATAACCAATCACACACAAGTTTGAATATATGACAGTAGGGTTGTGCTGACGGGACGATGTATGATTATATATCTGTTTAATTTACCTTCACTCCAAAAAATACATTTAGGCTACCTGAAAATTTTATCTTTAACGTGTTTATTTATGTCCAATATTTAGTGTTAAACTGTTAGTCTTAAAATAAATCTACCGACTGATTTTTAGATTGATAACTACCGTGACGATGAGCTTTATCACAGCAGGACCTAATAAATATAGGCTCTGTATCGTGCTCTCTCTCTCTGTCTCTCTCTCTGTCTCTCTCTCTGTCTCTCTCTCTGTCTCTCTCTCTCTCTCTCTCTCTCTCTCTCTCTCTCTCTCTCTCTCTGTCTCTCTCTCTCTCTCTCTCTCTCTCTCTCTCTCTCTCTCTCTCTCTCTCTCTCTCTCTCTCTCTCTCTCTCTCTCTCTCTCTCTCTCTCTCTCTCTCTCTCTCTCTCTCTCTCTCTCTCTCTCTCTCTCTCTCTCTCTCTCTCTCTCTCTCTCTCTCTCTCTCTCTCTCTCTCTCTCTCTCTCTCTCTCTCTCTCTCTCTCTCTCTCTCTCTCTCTCTCTCTCTCTCTCTCTCTCTCTCTCTCTCTCTCTCTCTCTCTCTCTCTCTCTCTCTCTCTCTCTCTCTCTCTCTCTCTCTCTCTCTCTCTCTCTCTCTCTCTCTCTCTCTCTCTCTCTCTCTCTCTCTCTCTCTCTCTCTCTCTCTCTCTCTCTCTCTCTCTCTCTCTCTCTCTCTCTCTCTCTCTCTCTCTCTCTCTCTCTCTCTCTCTCTCTCTCTCTCTCTCTCTCTCTCTCTCTCTCTCTCTCTCTCTCTCTCTCTCTCTCTCTCTCTCTCTCTCTCTCTCTCTCTCTCTCTCTCTCTCTCTCTCTCTCTCTCTCTCTCTCTCTCTCTCTCTCTCTCTCTCTCTCTCTCTCTCTCTCTCTCTCTCTCTCTCTCTCTCTCTCTCTCTCTCTCTCTCTCTCTCTCTCTCTCTCTCTCTCTCTCTCTCTCTCTCTCTCTCTCTCTCTCTCTCTCTCTCTCTCTCTCTCTCTCTCTCTCTCTCTCTCTCTCTCTCTCTCTCTCTCTCTCTCTCTCTCTCTCTCTCTCTCTCTCTCTCTCTCTCTCTCTCTCTCTCTCTGTCTCTCTCTCTCTCTCTCTCTCTCTCTCTCTCTCTCTCTCTCTCTCTCTCTCTCTCTCTCTCTCTCTCTCTCTCTCTCTCTCTCTCTCTCTCTCTCTCTCACACTCACTCTCTCTCTCTCTCTCTCTCTCTCTCTCTCTCTCTCTCTCTCTCTCTCTCTCTCTGTCTCTCTCTCTCTCTCTCTCTCTATGTAGAATTAAATAGTTGAGTTTTACTGTTTTATAGGCTGATATAACTAGGAACTATACTCTAATTCTGCAGTAATAACGATATTACGCAGCACCTGAAATAGGCTAGAAAATCACAACTTTTCTTTTTACATCAGTCTTAATATGCAATTTTACTACAGAAGTGTTAGGTTTTAAATAGGAAAAGTATCTAAATGCTTACGGTGAACATTTTTGGAGCGTGATGCTAACGGTAAAACGGTAATGGTAAAACTCTTCCAACGCTCAAAAAAAAAAAATAATCGGTTATTTTTAATCACTGCTACCCATAACCTCGCATTCATAACGTTCTGTATCTTCCATCCTGCAGGCATATTCTGTGTATGATGAAGAAATCGGTTACTGCCAAGGACAGTCTTTCCTTGCTGCTGTGCTGCTGTTACACGTGAGTGTCTCATACGTCAGATAAAGATAAAGAGCGTTTAACAGAACGAATGTGTGCAAAATAGTCAAAACTACACTATTGCATTTGGATGGGGACGGTTTCTCCGCTTGGCCCGATCTGATATGACGTCATCCTTTGAGATTTGAGACGGTGCCGTCTAGCGGAGACTCCCTGTCTAGATCAGTGTTTGTGCTGCTCTTGTGCTGTAGATGCCGGAGGAGCAGGCCTTCAGCGTGCTGGTCAAGATCATGTTCGAGTACGGTCTCCGGGAGCTCTTCAAGCAGAACTTTGAAGACCTGCACTGCAAGTTCTTCCAGCTGGAGAGACTCATGCAGGTTAGAGCCACAAACTCGTATCAGTTCACACATTCGATACGAATAATGACAGATTGTAATTAAGCAGTTTAAAGGGATAGCTCACCAAACAATACAAAATTTGCCCGTCATTTACTCACCCTGGTGTATGTCACTTTCTTGCTTGAGACAAATAAAATCTGAATCATACTGAAACATGTCCCAGCTTTATAAAGGCAGTGATTGGTGGTCAAGCATAAAATGTGTATTTATTACACAAACTCATCGATTCTCTTCACCCCGGAGCTGTGTGGAGTGCTTTCTATGATGGATGGATGCGCTTTTTTTGCGCTCAAACCCCATTCACCACCAATATAATAGCATTGCATTTGTCTGAACATCACAGGATGACTTGAGAGTGAATAAATCATAAATAAATTAGTTTTTGGGTGAACTGTCACTTTAAACAACTAAATAGGCTGTTCCTTACCTTGAAATAATAATCTCTGACACATATTTTGTCATATAAATTAAAGTGCCCCGAGGAATACAAATGTGTTATTGATATATCTGCAATGGAGGTGCGTTTTATCTTGTGGGAAATTGTGCTGCTCTCTCATGACTTACATTCAGAAGTCTGTGAGATGTTAATGCTTTTGATAGAAGTCTCTTTGTGCTCACCGAGACGTCTTTTGTTTAATAGCAAAAGCAGTATATTGTGAAATATTAGTGCAGTTTAAATATGTGAATGTATCGCAAACGTAGTTTATTCTTGTGACGTTAAAGCAGAATTTTCTGCATCATTACTGCAGTCTTCAGTGTCACATTAATAATCTGCTGTGCTGCTGAAGAAACGCTTTATATTCTCGTTTGGTGTTGTGTGCCGCAGGAATGCATCCCAGACCTGTACGCACACTTCCTGAATCTGGGTCTGGAAGCGCACATGTACGCCTCCCAGTGGTTCCTCACGCTCTTCACAGCCAAGTTCCCTCTTTACATGGTCTTTCACATCATAGACCTTCTGCTGTGCGAGGTGACGTTTCATTGCTTTATTTTAGATACATTTCTTGAACGTTCTCTTTTCCTGGTTTAGAACACACACACAGGATATATAGGATTGAAATCAGTTCAGCTCGCTGATGATCGTGCCGCTGTGTCACTTCCTGTATGGCGGATGCAACAGGATGTTAATATTGAGCACAAAAGTATAAACCTTTACATTTCAACGCATTTAATAAATTGTCATTTAGTAGCAGAAATAAGCAAATACAACAACATTTAGACAAACCAAACGTTATTTAGAGTTAATATAATAAAACGTATGTAACACGGGCATGAAAAAATACTCGTTTTTCTTAATTGTTCTCTTTTTTATCTCTGCTTTCAGGGCATCAGTGTCATTTTTAACGTGGCCCTCGCATTATTGAAGGTAAGGAGGTGCATCATTTCACATCGTTTCACCAGGAGGTATAATAATTATGCAAGCCGAAAATTAACCTGCAAATCAACCGTGCCTCATCACCATGGTTACAGCGAATCCCAGGATGTTAGACTATATTGTCACCTGATAATCGGCGTGATCGGGTCACGAATTGAAGATCTCAACACGAGGGGGAACTTCCTCAACAGCTCTCTGTCTGTCCACAGACATCTAAAGACGACCTGCTGCAGACGGACTTCGAGGGTGCGCTGAAGTTCTTCCGAGTGCCGGTGCCCAAGCGCTATCGCTCCGAGGAGAACGCCAAGAAGCTGATGGAGCTAGCGTGCGGCATGAAGGTGAGCGCCTTTGAGTTCAGACGAACATGTCTGTAGTCCGCTCAGAAACGAAGACATAAACTCATCTATATGTTGCGTGACCTGAGGGGGAAGGTCTATTGCTGCTAGTTCACGTTGCATTTTATTTATTGTTTATAATTAGTTCTTTTAAGGCCTTAAAAGCGATTCAGTGGTTTTTAGACCGAATAGACCATTCATCTATTTTTCACCTTTATTAAGTGGGATATTAAGTGTCTTGATGTAATTATCTGCTTTGGCCAGCAGAGGACACTGCAGGAGTAAGAAAGAGCCACGATGCTAAAGAGTCAGATCTACCAGATCTTATTTATTCATCTGCATTCAATTGTTTTATATCGCATTATATATGAGCATTACAAATCAGTAAAAAGTTTATTTACATAATTAAAATTAATATCGTCATTGTGGTCCCACTTTATGTTTCGGTGGCCTTGAAATACTTATATTTAAATTAATCCACCTGATATAAAGTGTGACTATTATACAGTGGTTTTTGTGAACGTTTTGAATTAACTTTTACATTGATATTTAGTTTTCATTCAATTTTTTTAATTGTATATTTTTCATTTAAATAAAAATTTTATCATGTAGTTTTGTCATTTTTATTAGTTTGTTGCTTAAAGTATTGCTTTTTACGTTCAATCAATTTTTACTTCAGTTTTAGCTATTTATTTCCAATCAGTAATTTTAGTAATTCGTCTCCGTTGCCAGGACATTTCTAATTTTCCCGCGAGATTTTCATCTATATTTATGTTCAGTTTTATTTCAGCTGAATCGGTTTAATAGACAATGTTTTTAATAGGTTCACCATAGATATGGTCATTTATTCACCCTCATGTCCTAAACCCATAAAAACTTCATGCGTCTTGAATGTTCTATCGTAGTTTTTCAGCTTCTGAAAGCCCACATAAACAGAGCTTTCGCATATAAAGACATCATAAAAAAAATCTTTATGCATGAAGCGATTTAATCCACGGCCTCACATGTAAACGCTGATAGAGCACATCAAATGTAATGACAGCCATTGAATATTTTGCTATATAGACTCTTAAAGTGACGCACCGCCCCATGCGCTCTGTTTGATTGATGTGTCAGTTCCTCATCGCCGTCAAAACATGACAGATTGAGTTTCCTGTGGCTCTCTCTCGCTTTCCTCCCAACACAAACTGCCCTTTATTTCTCTTCTCCTCCTTCAGTGCACTGAAAGCTGACTTTCAGCAGAGTCTGGCTGTGTTTGTGTGCTATTTCAATACGAGAGGCCCAGTGTCACAAAATCAGAAACCCCTTCCTCAGTTAAACTGACACCACACACCAGTCACCATCAAAAGAGCTTTACACACACACACACACACACACACACACATTTCACTACACCCAGGCCTAATTGTTCCCCCGGGTGTCGCTGGAAACACACTGACTGATGAACTACTCTTGACATTGAGGGCTTTTATATGGATCTCATTTCATCTGTGGGAGCATTATGGATTAAATATGGAACAGAGCCGCTTCTGTGTCCTAGAGGCAGTCAGATACGGCGCGGCGCTAAATAGAGCTCATTTACAAACACACACGTACCTGCGGCTCTCGCAGTGTCCTGGTGAGGAATGACTGGTTGCCGTACGAAACGCGCTCGCTCTCAGAAATTGGGTCGTTGGATGGTGTCGAGCTGCGGGGGGGTGAATGTGGTCCAGAGTGCAGGAAGTGCATGAACAGAAATCCTGTTAAATGAATTAGCAGTTAGGCTTGTTGCGTTTGGAAAGGGGAACCTGTACAGAGCGAATCTGAAACGCAGCTTTAAGCATCGAGGTCCTCTCGCAGGTCTGGTCATAAAAACCTTGATTGATTCATGCTGGTTGTGCTAGGGGCGGCCAATAAGATTGGGCCTTTCAATTTTGTTAAAGAGACAGTTCCCCCAAAAAATGCACTTCAAGCGTTATAATGGTCCAATAAAGTGCATCCATCCATAATAAAAACTTGGCATTTGATGGTTAGTGGAAAGTAGATATGACTTTAAAATGTATGTAAGGATATTTATTCTGGTATATATTTTGGTGAGCTATCGCTTTAAAATTTGGTCAGGGCTGGGTGATATACCCAATAAATCATTATCATGAATCTGACAACCAGTAGAGATTTGTTGTGCTCACTTTGCAATGCAGTGCTGTGTCATCACATCAACCTTGCTGGTTTAAACTCTCAAGAGACACGAAGAAGAGCTCTACTCCATGCTTGCATGCATGATTTTTTTTTGTTGTTGTTCAAGGCCTGATATATTTTGGAATCTCTGCTTATGTCTTTAATATTCATAAAAATAGCTTGACTTTATAAAAAAATAAACTATTTAATTAGGTTTTTTTATAGTAATTATTAGTCTTATTTAGTTCTAGATTTTTTTTCATAACATAATTGATGTTAATTGTCTTCAGTAACAAAATTCTGATTTTTTTTTTTAAATTTATATCAATTAGACTAATATTAGTTTTGCCTTTTGTAGCAACATTGGTATTGGGAATTTATTTATTAGAATAAATTATATTTATTATTTATTATATTTAATTATTATCATTTTATTAATTATTATTAAATATTAATTATTTATTAATTATTTCCAGTAAAGAGAACTATATTATGAAAAATATTCATATTGCAAAATACAATTACTTAAGTGATTTATGTTACCTACACTTGACTATATCGCACCAGAAAATGCAGCAGATGCGTGCGATGTTTGAAGCTTAGGCTAGCTTTAGACAGATAAATGTTCGTATTTTTAGCCTTGCACCTAAACCTAAGCATGGCTATACTCTTGCCAAACACCGTCCAGTGTCCCTCTCTTAGTTACATGCATGCATATCTACAGAAAAGCTTGAATGGCATTAATTCTGTACGATTCCTAATAAAGCATAGATTTTCCATTTTATCTCAAGCCCACCTGTCGTGTGCCATTCATCTGTCAACATGTTAGTTATGTCAATGATTCACTATTTTACGTTGCCCACATCTGTGTGTTTGATGTCACAGATCAGTCAGAAGAAGCTGAAGAAGTACGAGAAGGAGTACCACACCATTCGAGAGCAGCAGGAACAGCAGGAGGCGCCCATCGAGAGATACGAGGTAGATTTAAGCGTGTGTGTGAACACACGAAGCGTCTCTGCTGGGAGTTGCACATCTGCATTCATGACTATGGGCGTATGAATATTTACCTGATCCGTGCGTTTGCCCGTATGCGTTTAATCTCGGCTAAGATTTCGTTCTGGCTCGCCATCAGAGCTACTTTCCTCCTCTGCTCTGAGCTCGAACTCATTTTCTCCCTTTCCTATCCCGTATCTCGCTCTATTAGCATATGTGCTCCGTGCTTATAATGAGCAGCGATGTGAGGCGAGGTCACCGCTGAGCTCGGAGATGATGAAAATCTGGCCAGATGGATTCGTGATAACAGCGGCCCGCCGGTCAGCTGCTAGCCTGAGCCCAGCTCACCGGGAATTACACACACACACACACACACACACACACACACACACACACACCTACAGGGTTCTATACGCTTTATACAAGTTAAAATGTCCTCAGAAGTATTCGAGATCGCAGTTAGAGTGTCTTTATACATTAAAAACAGCTGGCGTGAGAAAAGAAAATCGCTAAATTTCACAATCAATTTTTTCTAATTAATTTTTTTTTAATACCTATGCTCAACAATATTTGGGAAAAAATGTATGCATGTATTTAAGTAAGTTATGTTTTTGAATTTCGTATAAAAAGTGCATTCATGACGAGCTCTTAACTAAATAACTAACGAACTTTGCCTCTTTGTCGCCAGCTATGTTTGAAAAACTGGTATTGTTTCCACCGCCGCGAGTCCTGTGTTCAGTCATTTTAAACTACGTCTGCAGTATATGACCCGAATAAGAATTTTAACTGGATATTTTCATCCGAACAAATAAGTCTGCCACGCTTGGTTCTGACTAACTGAGGAAAAAAGCATTATAATAAATTGAAATAAAATGATTGATTAGGTCACATCAAACCCTGCTAATAATTTTTTACATTTTATTCTCAAATTATTAATTTGAACAACATCAGCATGGCTTGACAGTCTAATTTCATATTAAGAAATTCTTTTAACCCAAAAAACAAACTATGCTCTCTTCGGACTGGTTGTCTTGAGAATACAAATCTTGCGTCATTTCTGTAATCATAAGTACATTTAAAACCGATTCATAAACACGTAATCTTTTCTGGATCACAAGGCCATCAAAACTAAATAAATTATTTAATTAATGACCACTCTGGGCTAAAGAAACAATGTTAGTTCTGGCTGGTTATGTACTTGCTGAAATATCGATTTCGCATTTTTAACCAAAAAAAAAGCTTTCATGGAAAAAAAAAAAAAAAAAAAAGTAATAATTTTTGAATGAATTAACACACATGCATCACATTAAATTGATAGTTCATCCAAAAATGAAAATCATTTACTTAAGTTGTTCCAAACCTGTATGAACTGTTTCTTGTGTTGAACATAAAAGAAGATATTTTGAAGAATGTTCTATTGAAGTTTCAACCAGCAGCTGTTAACAACATGCTTTGAAATATCTTCTTTTGTGTTCAACAGAGGAAAGAAACTCAGTATTGTTTGA
>NC_056708.1:1104352-1164352 GCF_018831695.1 Puntigrus tetrazona
CGTTCTGATTCTAATGGCCTTCTATCAGTATCCATCCGTTCGGTCACTATGGCTGCTTAATTTATCTTTTCCTTTCTTTACTTTTGCTCATTTCGAAGCTTTCGTATCCGAAGACATTTATCAGTTCATGGATTCCCTGAGACTCGAACACCAAATAATCCTTTTCATCCTTTTTCTCTGTATAGTTTCTACTCTTCTTCACTAGGTTTTTTAGACTTTACAAACCCTTTTCATCCCTCTACCATTATTTTTGTTCCTCTGTTTTCCTTTTCCTCTAGCGTTGTACAGTGTAACTTCAGTTAGTCTTAAAGGAAAGGAGCCCATTAGCCCGTAAACACACTCGCTACAACACAGCTTTAGTTTTAAGGGGCCGCGTGTTTTTCATCTTCATTTCTTGTGGGAGTCTATGGCAGCTCTTTTGAACCGTATAGTTAAAAGTTTGCCACGCTGCTTAGCTTCAGTATCCCAGCTGGCAATTATGGTATCTCTGTCTCAAACAGTCTTGCATTACCAGCGTTTTAACATGGCATGAAATAAAATGGACCCCGTTTTTTAAAGCCTTTTTTAATCTTAAGGCAAGGCAAAGTACTGATTGATAATTGGTAAAATGATTTCTTATTAACTGAGCTTACTTTTTGTTGATTGAAATGACTGCAAGTAACATATGAACAAGAACCCATCCTACATTTTTTTTTTTCTCCAGTTTCATGTAGTCCATATTAAACTTACTTTTTTAGATGTTTGTCTTTAACTAGGACTCTGTGTAAATTATAGTGAACATTAATCATCTCTTGGATGCTCTTTACCAACACTTCCTATATATATTTTAGTAAATATACGTAAAACCTTAAATAATACAAACATGAATGAACATCAGAAGGTATTGACATAAAACACTGGATGTCATTGTTAATCTGAGAAGATCATGGATTTGCAATGGACCAAAGTTATATGATTGTAAAAAAAAATCAAATCATTCCTTAATTGTCCCATTGTTTGGGCTTGGCCTTAGCTGTATTTTATTGGGGTTTTGGCCTATGCCGGCCATATTTGCAATTTTTATTGATAGGTGAGTATAGAAAGAGATCGAATATGGCAGAAAGTCAGGAGATTTGGAAATTTTTTTGTCTTGCATATGACTTGTTTCAGAACACGACAAGTTACTACTGCTATGTCTGACAAGCCATGCCATTTATTTTACCAATTTTAAGAGTCTAACAATAAAAAAACTTTTGTGGCTCTTTAGTTTGTCATTATAGATCAATGTAGTGCCTCGGTTTAAGCATCAAGTGAACCAATCATCTCTTACTCTTTATATATATATATATATATATATATATATATATATATATATATATATATATATATAACATGCATCAGAAGGAGCTGATTGGTTTCAGTCAAGTTAACATGCTAGTGTGGAAATAAGTACAGAGCTGATCCTGTGAGCTCTTTAACATGCTAGTGTGGATGAGGACTGATCCGTGTGTAGAAGAGAGGATGGCCTGAAAGTGGCACCTTCAGTGCAGTGTGAGAGCTTCTCTGTAAAAATAGTTGAGCTGCCGTCCCTGCAGAGCTCATTTTAATGGGGCCGCTGACAGCATGATTCATGGAGGAGCATGATAATGGTGTCCTCTGAGCTGAACCAGCTCTCTCTCTCACACACACACACACACACTGCTTGTATGAGCCAGACGAGCGTCAGAGGCCTGCAGGTATGGTGCTGGACGGCTTCCTGGTGTGAAACCCACACACATTCACTCATTAGCGAGAGGAGGAAAGGTTTAACACATCTGCCGTTTGAAGACTACGCTGAGAAAACACAAAGCTAGAACATAAAAAAGCATATTTTTATAAAATGTTCATTTCAAAAGTCCTCTGCCCTGTTATTATTCACATCTGACATTGCAGTACGGCATAAAATGTTTTTAATTAATAGTCTGTTTGATGAAAATATGGCCCATTCATACATGTTCAGTGAACAGCTCAGGCATTTTTCGATGTAAGAAACGTTATTTTAACGCTTGTCAAACGGCAAGAATAAAATATCTGCCTCATTTGTCTTACAGAAATGAATGGCATCTCAATTCATGTCTTCTGAAGGACTCGTACTGTATGTCTCCTTCAGAAGAGAAGCTACTGCTTTTCAAAGAGATCAGACGTAAAGGTTTCGTTTGATGGACAGGAAATTGGGTGGACAATGAAATAGAACTACAATAGTCTTTGTTACTAGTAACGGTCATTAATCAATCTTAGCTTCATTAAAAGCATGCAAACTTTGAATCTGCGTTGTTTAAATAGTTTTGCATAATATTATGAAGCAGATTTACTAAACGGGACCAATTAGCACAATTCCATAAAAGTGCACATGGGAGGACATTTTTACAGACAAGGTGCACATTAAAGAATATAAATGCAACATCTCATTTCCATAATGACCAGGGCAGATTACAGCCTGCTTTAAAACATGCTTTTTTTACTGCGGTAAATAATGGCACAAATACGGTTGAATTGAATAGTGCTAATCATATATCACAGTTCATGCTCTCCTGTCCCACCGTGTGTCTTCAGTGAATCCTGACAGTAGTTTTTTTTGAAGCCAAATGAGGATTTGAACAAGCTGAGATCTGGCCCTATGATGATTAGTGTCTGTAAAAGTTACTTAAAAATACTGCAATGTCTTGTGACCGTGACTTTAGCATAATTTGCACACTCTTTAGAAACAGGTTTCATTGAAAATACTTAATTTTTTTTATCTTTACTGTTTCTCTTCAAAATGTACGATGGATAAAAATGTGTTTGTACTCATTTAACAAGCAGGTGGGTGTCTGCTGTCTGATTCAGTCTTCAGTAGCTTGTTGTTGTCGTCTCATCGGTCCTTTTTCAACTTTGAAACAATGGTCTAGGCCATCTTACGGACAAACCAATTAGTGCCAAAAAGTCACAGCATGTACTGATGAAATTTGTCTCGCATTGTTCACATACTCTAGTGTACAAGTAAAAAAAACAGAAATGTTATTTAGGGTTAACTCTACATCGAGCTTAGCACTTAAAGAAATAGTTCACCCAAAAATGATTAATGCCCCTCAAGCCGAGGTGTATGTGACTTTCTTTCATATGAATCCAGCTGAAGAGATATCCTGGCTCTTCTTGGCTTTATAATGGCAGTGAATAAAGGATGTGTATCCGTCATGAAAAGGCTTCACGTGGCTCCTGAGAGTTAATGAAGGCTTTCTGAAGTGAATCGATGTATTTGTATAAAAAAAGCCGGTCCCACTTTATATTAGGTGACCTTAACTAAAATTTACATTTAAATTATAATTTGGTACAGTGCACTTATAGTGTACTTGTTTTTACATTGTAATACATTTTTAAAAATACCTATATGTTAGTACATCTGTAATTAATTTCTGTACTTTTATAATTACACAGTTGACTTATCCCTTTCCCTTTAACCCACCCTTAAACTTACCCATACCACCAAACCTGTCCCTAACTTACCCGTATCCACCTCAATAGTTTTACAACACAATATTTTGAATATTTTTTTTGTGAAAGTACATAGTGGTTAAGGCCACCTAATATAAAGTTTAGTAGTGTTCACCTGAAAGAGGCTCGAGGGTGAGTAAATCATGGGGCCATTTGCATTTCTGGGTGAACTGTCCCTTTAATGCTTAGCACCTGCATTTTACTTTTAGTTTTGCAGACAAAACAGAAACAAAAGAGACAACCAAGTATGTAATGAGGTTTAGAGAAACATGCTGGTGGCTTTTTTTTGGGACAAACTACACTGGGTTTCCCAAAGCATTTTGTTTTGTAGTTTGTCTCTCTCTCTAGTCTGAGTACAGATATGTTCCATTGATCATAACTTATGTGGATACGCTGGAAGAGTGAAACTTTGAATGTCGAGTGCCTAAGGCTATCAAAACTGAGTTATTCTTTGGGCTTTAACTAGCGCTCCATGGCTTAGAGCTGAATATTTCATTAGGAATATTCTGGGGCCGTGTCGTTCCTTCTCCTTCATTCATTAGGTCATTTGAGGCTACATCCTCCCTGCTGATCAATGCATGTTTAATGAGGGTGTTTCGCCAAATTAAGCTATGCAGGCCACATCGATCTAACTCCGACCTCCGAAGGATTGACGTCAGGTTGGAAGAGAAGGCATGAACCTCATCGATCAAGGGCGAAGAGTCAGCGCTCTGTCAGAAATCTCCCGCTGACCTGAGCTCCGCGGTGCTGTTAGTGCACTTACTGTAAGAGGATGCTGGGATTACATAGAGACCGGGGCGATGTGATATCCTTTAACGGGAGAGATTGATTGAAAGATTGTGTGCTCTGACCTTTTACCGTAAGCCTCGTTCTCCCTCCTCCTCTGGAGCAGTATTCTATTGGTGAGCCAGAGCGCAGCTGACCCTTGACCTCTGTGTGTTTGTGTCTCAGATCTGCTCTCAGCTCAGCGAGCGGCTGGAGAAACAGCAGACGGCCAACAGAGGAGAGCTGGAGAAGATCCGGGTGAGTGATGGCTTACACACGGCAGATATCCATATAGAAAAATATACGGTAACACTTTAGATCAGGGGACAGGCATTCACTCAGTACTAAGAGTCTTCCCTCAACAACATCCTAATTTGCTGCTGATTATTAGTAAGGTAGTTCAATTCAGGTGTGGGGTGGATTAAGCCATAAAATATGGTCCTGCTGAACAAGACGTTTTATAAGTAGACAATATGCTTGTGTAGTATGCATGCACATAGGTTAATAGGGAGAATGACTTGTTACCATGTGTACATATGGTACGTTATGGATACGATAGGAATACCAGCATATTTTGACTTTGTGGAGACATTTTTTTAGTTTCCCATGAGGAAAAAAATCCTAAAAATGTGAGTAGTTTCCTGTAAGGAGCAGAATAACAACACACACACTCTGAAGAGTCCTCATAAAACGTTTGTGTTTATGTAAAGCATTCACAGACAGATTAAAATTGAGAATTTTATTGAATCTGGCATCAAAACATAATATAGTTAAAAAAAAAACTGACGGTATTTAACCTAGCATAACAAGCAAAACAATGCTTTTTTTTTAAATGCACCGGCCAATTATGAAAACTGATTTCTCAAAAGTTAATTATAAACTGTATAGATGTTTCATAAGACTAATATATAAACCTGTGATACACTTTAAGAAATCTTTACATTCTGCTTGAAATCAGTAGTGCTTACATATATAATAATCCTACACTTTACACTTTTATTCCATATCTGTCTTTTATCTATTATTTAGATTCATGATCTGGAAATGTATTCAACAGTTACTGTATATTCAATTAGATCTCTTCCAATCTATTAAGTGTATTATCACACAAGGATAGGGTCACTGATGTACTGTAACCCTGTGGTGTGCTCACAAGGCTTCAAACGGACAGAACCAGCCACACACTCAATATTCGTTCTAGTTTCATGTCTTTAAATTGGAGATCTATTTCTTGGTAGCCCTGTTATAAGCAAGATGACGTACAAATAGCTGCTCACTTTATCACCAGCGCTTGCTGATGGCCCTGATCGGCCTGCCGGGCTTTATTTAGTGTTAACAAGCAGCTGATATTGAGAGCCTGTAATCAGCCAAAGCAGCTTAGCGAGGTGATCTCCAGGCTTACGAGGTGAACGTGTGCATCTGTACAGATGAAGGTGGAGGGCTGCGAGAAGTGCAGCATTCTCTTCAGTAAGGAGGGCCGCCTGAAGGTGCTCAGCGCTCCTAAGGAGGGCAGCGAGGAGGACACGGACGAGGAGAAGGAGGCGCTGAAGAACCAGCTGAGAGAGATGGAGCTGGAGCTGGCGCAGACCAAACTACAGCTGGTGGAGGCCGAGTGCAAGATCCAGGTCAACACACACACACACACACACACACACAACGTGAAGCAGATCGAATGTGTCCTTGTTGACTGCTGTGTTTAGATGTTCCACGTCATCTTCATCTCATAGTTCGTTCTCAACAATTTGCAATGCAGACTCGTTTTCAGAGGAAGGTCGATTTGTTGCTAAAAGACGTTGCGATGACACCATTGAGCAAAATTTTCACCGTAAAAATATAGATTTTCTATATGTTCATTTGAATTTATACGGAAGACCGTTTGCGCCACTGAACAAAGAATAAAAAAAGGTATACACTCACAATTACCTTATTTTCTCAGAATTGTGAGATATAAACTAGCAATTACTAATCCAGTTTTAAGAGAAAAAAACATGCAATTCTGATTTTAGAACTTGCATTTGAGAGTTTGTGTCACACAGAGGCAGAATTGAGATGAAAAAGCCACAATAACTTTATTTTTAATTCAATGGCAGAAACGGGCTTCCATAGATTAGTTTGTTTTGTAATGCACGTAATAGAATATTAAAGTATATTATATAATATTTAAGTACATTTTAAACAATTACAACTTATTTCTTTTTTATATATCTAGTAAACCAGTAATGCTACACATTCCCAACGATTATGCTTTAAGCAGTGTTCAAGTAGTTGGTATGCTCCACACGTCTCAGAGAAGTCGGTAAAAAGTAGGGCACAATCTACTCTTAGTATGAAATCATTCTCGTTATCGGTTTACGTACCTCTCATAATTGTTTGCAAGTAACTTTGAATGTCAGCTCGTGTAAACTAAAGGACCAATCGTCTCCCTGTGTTTAGGATCTGGAGCATCATCTGGGTCTGGCTCTGAACGAAGTCCAAGCCGCCAAAAAGACGTGGTTCAACCGGACGTTAAGCTCCATCAAGACTGTGACAGGAGCTCAAGGAAAAGAGAGCGTCTAACGAGAAACACTCCAGCCCCGTCACCAACAACTCTCCTTTTGTATAAACAGAAACCTTCCTGAAACACAAGTACTTACTGAAAGAAAAAGACTTTAACGCTAGTCTTTCTACTACTGATGATGTTAAACCGAGAGCTGACCCGGACACGCTCTTCTGGGGACGATTAACATTTCTATCTGCTGTCCTACTCCAGACTACTTGCACAAAGTCAACCGACGGTACGAGGGCTGCCGGAAAACTAGCTTACGTTATAGCCTGCCTTTCGTCGTTGTGATAAAAGGGCAGATTCGTGTGCATGTGTACGACTGAGGTCTGCTTTTATTGTACAGTGTGTGTGTGTGTGTGTGTGTGTGTGTGTGTGTGTGTGTGTGCGCGTGCGGGAATGCGTTGGCCAATATTGTGGTTCTCGGAGGAAAACAGGAAGTAGGTAGCACACTGTACATAGACTGTACAGTCAACTTTTAATTAGATTCCTCCTCAAACCACTAGCTGGCGCCCTTCTGATGTTAACAAAACAAGTGAACGGCGTGTGATGGGATGCCGGCGTTGCGTGTATGAAGCCATGCACATCTGCTCGTGTTTCACAGTAGATGTTCCTCGTGACTAACGGCAAGCACTTAACACCGGAGGGAAAGTCACCGCGCTGAGGGGAAGGTGTTTGCACCTTACAGACGTATTTATATTAATATCAGGCTTGCTAGAGTTCTTGTCATTGTTAAAGACGACAAATGTGGCCGTTCTAAAAGGCACTGGGTTGTAAATAGCTTCGTTTTGTTGGTTTTTTTTGGATTAATTTTATATTTCGACTTTGGTAACTGTACTAATGTTGCCTCATCGTACTGTGCTACAGATTATTACTCATGTTTTGCTTTCGTCTGAATTTCAAACTGCTGTCTGATCATTACATGCCAAATGTACCTTTTACCCAGCATTACATGCGTGTGGACGTGGTAATAGTGTAGGATGCATTGTGTAAACCTCCATGAATTTCAGTATAAACCTATGAACACGTCTGCTCTGGTCTGATGTTTTCATTTCCTCTTTGAAAGGAGAGCTGCTAAGGATTTGGGTTTCGCCATTACTAATTGTTTCCTGGATTGATTTAGGATTTCAGTCGCTATTTCTATAGGCTTTGCTTTTTGGCGTCGAGACTTCAGCCGACTCTACTGTAACATGAATTATTATTATTTATGAGCTTTGTAATCAGTACTAACTCAAGCGTGCTGCTTGCTAATTAGAGTACTCACCTTTTCATGACTCGCTGTTATAAGAATCTGTAATCTAATAAGAAAGTTGGTTCTCATAATATGCCTAAAAAACACTGCAGAGTTAAGAGATGTTAAGTTTCCTGTGTAGTTGTATATTGAGTATAATATCGGCAGAAACTTCTCCAACATCATCATTTAAAAAGCCAAATTATTGAAATTTAAATTGCTTTCATCTTAAAATTTAAGCAAAGCATGAGAAGTTATACAATTTCAATTAAAAATAGGTAAGGCTTTACAGGGACGTCCTATTTATTTACAAAAAAATAATTTTGAAGCATTTAATAATAATTACTAGTATCAAAAGATGTCTGTTAATTGACTTGAGCTGAAAATAACGACTAAAACTAACATTTTATTAATCAACATAAAAAAACGCATAGTGTTTTGATAAATATATAATTGTTTTAATATGTATGTGCTCATGAATATTAACTAAAGTCACGCAGGAGACAAACATGAGTTGCTCATTGGATGGCAAATAAAGAAATCCTGGCAGGGATCTTGATCTAAAGATATTTATGAATATATAATAACCTTTATGAGACTACCTGACTTCCAGGAAAGTTTCTAGTTTAATCAGCACCGTTTAATAAATTAATTTCATAAAGCGCAAACCAGCGTTTTTGGATCAACGACTGAGACGGCGGAACACGTCGCTCATAAAACTTTAAAACAATTATATTAACAAAAAAATCGCTAAATAAATACAAATCACGTTGTTAGTGGCGCAAGAAAGTCGCGAAACTTAACACGCTAGAAAATTCGAGTAAGAGTGAACGTCCGAACGCGCGCCCTTTACTAAAAACTCGACGGAAATGTCGTTCAGACTCAGATTAGAAACACTGTGGGGTTTATGCGAGTATATGTGTGTGATTTATGTCGCCGTGTACCTTACTTTGAAGCTGAAAGCGATGAAAAGATGATGTCGTGTTTTCTCTCACAGCTGCGTTTGATGTGTCGTGACGTAGAACTTAATACTATTTCCGGTTCCAGTCTCCGCTATTTCACAGCAACATAGAAGAACCTAGAAGTCATGTATACTGATTGAAACTCTTCTCAGGTATTCTAAGGGAAACATTTCCAGTATTTATGAAAACATTCCTCTTTTATGTAATGCATAATCATGGAGTAAATCTTATTTAATAATTATATTCTAGCCTAATAATAATCAGTTTGGGACGGATGTATTTTTATATGCATGAAAAAAAATCATTAATTTTTCCATGGTGAATAAGCAGAAGGTTGTTTCGTGACCAGTTTGAAATACCAGTAGAGGGCTATATATTAAGCAGCTCTGACAAGTAAATGGGCCGGTAGTCGCAGCGAAGTGGTTGTCCTACAGCATGTCTTGTAATATCATTAAGCCTGTTTATAAGCGCGGCATGCTAACTTTTTAAATAGCACGTGGTCCTGTAAAATTATCACCCTGGGATGATGTGCTAAGCAGGTTTGGGAATCCTGTTACTGGGAGTTACCTGGCCTCAGTACAAACCCAAACGTCATCGCTGATGAAACCAGACTCCACAGCTCACTTGTCGCTCGCTGGTGAACGTGTTAGGAGAGGGAACGCTAATAGCACTCATTTATTCCGAGCGCGGGTCTGCCTGGTTTGTGCTTCAGCACCTCAACCCAACCCTAGCGTGCCTCCAGCTCCGCCCAGGTTTTGCTGACACAGGCCTGCTGTTATGCTTGCTCAGTCATCCAAAATAACTTCCAATGGAGGCGAGGAACAGCTGCAGAAAAAAAAAAAACTGCAATGGTTTTCCCAGATGAGAGGTGTCCAATAAACAGCTGGGATCTTTTACATTCTGGCAACATGTATTATGTCCACTGTCATGCTCAAATACTTGTCTTACCTCACCATGGCTCATGAGGCCAGTCATATAGGTCCGCTCCTGGTCCATTTTCCACCTCAGACCCCACTTTGGCGTTGAAGGATCACAGTGTAAAGCAACAACTTGGCTGTAGGCCGCAGAAGAGCCTGATCAATCAGCGAAAGCATTGCGAGATGTTTTATCTGAGAGAAACCGGACCCCTACCATTTCATCAGTGCATGTCATAGAGCGCCAACATTCACCGGAAAGTTCTTTCCATACTTAACCCACCCAAGAGTATAGATTACCAGACTGACCATGACTAAACCTTTCAAACCCAAGCACGTTATGCCCCAGACATCCTTTATTTTGAGCTGAAAGCTCTTAGTCACTCTTGTGATTCCAAACCAATCAAATGACTTGGCTGCAAGTTTGTGTGAAACATCACCGATGTCATCTCATCTCATCTCATGGTACTTCATGCACACCGGTCCGAGTTTGATTTACAGGACTGTTTGCTCCATTGCTGGACATGATTTGTATGGATTTGCATTCTTCAGATGGCTTATAATTTCACCCTTGCTGCAAGACAGAATCTCGTCGCCCTTCTCATATTTAGGACGTCAATGTTATGGCGAGCACTTAACGCTACTAATCGCAGACTAAGTGAGTTAATTATAATACCATTATCTTCCCAAACAGCTATTATCCCAGAGATACATTCTTGCACAAACTCATGCAACAACGAAGGACCTGTGGACTTTTGTTGGCACCGATCTCCACAATTTCGTGCAGGGGTTTTTTGACATTACGTTGGCTCAGGCCCCTATAAATTGGGGGTTGTCCCCATCATTAAAAATTGATTTATAGGGTTTAGATTCCTTTGGGATTGTCCTAACATTTCCCACATTATAGCTCCCTGGCTTTTATGACATGAAACCGCTTTGACTCTAATGCCGAGTTCACACTGCACAATTTTCACTCACTGACAGGTTTCGAGAATTCGCAGACAAATGAGACGAATCGGTGCTTGTTCTCTTGGACACTGGAGCTGTCGTCGAATCAAAGTCCTGCTGGGTGAAATGAGTTTATAGCTGATGACTTCAGCCAAAGAGAGTGCAACAGGTCAGCAGGAAGCTACTGGACCACAATAACAACAAATCTCTCCAACCATTTCCTCTCACATCATCTTTGTTTTCCTTTTGCTGCAAATCAGAGACTATTGAGGTATTTGACTGGCTACGTGTGTTCTTGCGTTCGTGTAAGCCTGATTCACAAGTTAGCTTGTGATAATGTTTTTTCATTGCGTCATTACGTCACTTCATAAACACAAAGAAGCCTAGTATCGTTACAGATGAAATTATTGCATGTCAACAAATCATTTTGAGGGTCGATCGTAATCAAGAAAGGATTATATGAGACACATGTGAAGTGCTTCTGATTACAGATAGCCTGTGATTACACTAGATTTGTATTTTAAAGACAACCAAAAGGAAGCATCATTAGCTTTTTGGGTTAAAAGAAATGATGTTTCTTACAATTAGAGATTGGGGTGAAAATTCTTATTTGGGTCATATACTCCAGACGTAGACTGCGCCGGGAACACAACACACGCATGGAAGATCGTTTCACAAGGAGCTGATTTCCACGTTTTCAAACATAGATGGTGAGAAAGACTGCAGCTTTCACATGAGTTAGACGGATGTGTCTTACGACGCTAAACACTCTTTTAAAAATGTTAAAATTAGTTTAGTTTTTTTCAATTCACTCTGCAATTTCACATAGGTGTGTTTACAAAAAACACTTAGATATGCGTTTTTTTGTGAGTGACCATGAAGTCCACAAGAAGGCAAATTGACATGATCTAGATCTGGGACAGTCCCACGGTCATTTAAGTGCTTGATATCCTTGCTTACCCAGCATTCCCTCCTTCTTCTTTCATGTCCACTCGCAATAATCAGGGTAGTGATGTTTTGAATGTTTTACTGGAATGAATCCAGACTGTGAGGGATGTATGTACAGGGCATTCAGTGGATTCCCAGGGAAAAAACACTTCCGTAATGTAAATAAAGTTAAGTATTCTATGCATACTTACAACCATCTTTCACTCAAGTGTAATACAAGTGCTAACTAAATAGATTTTTTTAAATACAAAGACAGTATGTTAAAGGTGCATTTTAGTTCATGTTCATGGGGTCTCAAAATTGCACACTGCTAAATAATATTTTTTTTGTACATTAAGTACGAAAATAGAGCGCTTCAAGTACATTATGGAAGTGTACTAGTTTTTTTTTACCTGGGTTGTACTGATGTTTATCACATACTGATTAAGCAGCTGACGAAAACACTTTTAGGAGACAAAAGCTCCTTTGAAAGTTGCCAGTTGGCGAAAAATAACACGATCTGGGACCGTTATAGGGTGTGCGCCGCAATAAAGACTATTTCTAAAACGAGCGTACGCTCAGATTTGATTGTAGAGCCAAGGTCTGAGCAGACGTGTGCCCTCGGAGTACTGCAGGTTTTTGCAAATGTAAATTATGATGCTCTAAATTATAACGATTAAGGACATTTCAAATGTTACGGACATTAATTAGGAGCAGTTTTCAAGGCATTCATTTGCGTGGAAGTTCAGCCATTAGCGGTTCATAGATTTCTTATCGTACGTTCATTCTATGAATCACATGTACGCGTATCAGAGAAATGATTGTAAGATTCAGTTTAGGATGGTTTCAGCGCAACGTTATATAAATGAGGCCCTATAAGCCTATCCCTAACCTGACCGAGATCGACTCACTACTGCCCTCTAGCTTCCTGGAGAAAGCACACAAGAGACACAGGACAAAATAGACCACACATCAAAAAGAGTTTAACGTCTTTATATATTTATTTTTTTAAAAAGGTTTACACTTTTTAGAGATTTAGCACTTTATTTTAAAAGCATAAATTATGGCAATAAAGTGACAGACAAACCACTATAGTATTTTCACAACTAATAGTTTGAAATTTGATACCACGGCTAGCAAACATCTACTGCTGTCATGTTCAAGCACTGCTCGCTCACAGAAGTTGTGCACAATCACCATTTCACATTATATTGTTACCCTTTATAATATCTCAAATCTAGATAATTTTGTGTTTATATCATTTGTCAATAAAAGTGGTGAAATGGATAACTGAGAATCCCCGCAGACTGCTTTCAGTCGCAGTCCGACACAAGAGTATTTACAGAACGAAGAGCACGCAAGCGAGGATCTGCCATGCTCGTGAAAGTAAAAAAATAACAGAAAATAAGCAGAAAAATGGGCATAAGCACCCACAGGAAAAACGAAACGAAACAAGAAAAACCCCACACGCGCACACAAATCACACAAGTATTTTTTTTGTGATGTAATTTGTATCGGTGTATTTGGATGCGTCTACAAAGATGCAGTTAGCTCTTCTATGAAAAGTACATTCTACTACATAAATACATTCCAAAGCTAAACACGGCTCTATTGCTGGTTCAGTCTCCAGGACCTTCAGCGTCCCGGCTCACGCATGGACCAGCTCAAATGACGGCCGTCCCCGTCTGCCCCGGCTATATGCAGGGAGAGATCGGAGACGTGGAGAAAACATTCACTTCAGCAATTCATTTTGCAAAGCTTGCTCAAGCTGAAACTGGATCTATATTTCTGTACTTACATCGCAAGCTCGCAAATTGAATTTCCAACTCAAGTCCCACACACAAGTCCCTTTCCTTCACGACGGGATAAATACTCCACCACCTAATTCTTTCAGAATTAAGACTCAAGTAGTCTGCTCGTACTGATAAAGCACCAACATTATAAAGTGAACATCAGTGTGTATTTGTGGGGAAATGCCTCTTTAGAACTAAATCTAATAGTCATCGTTCTGTTACATGTAAAATTATAATGCCATTTCCCCCTAGAACCTAGTTATTTGTTGATAAATGAAATCCTAGATAAGTAGATTTTTTTAAATGATGTACTGGTTCGATCAGAGGCAACAGTCAAAGCAACTTTTCAGAGCCAATGTTGGGATTTCAGTCTAGATTTCTTTTGAAATGGAAGAGCTTTGTTGCATTGGCTACGTCTACGTTAATCCAGATACAAAACCGTTTTTTGCTCACACTGAAATGTCAGAAAAATTGCAACGCTCCCCACGAGAGCACACATAGTAATGTTCTCACGCTGCTCTTTTCATTTGCAGTGCCCTACCGTTTACTGGTGTGTCTAGGTTGCACTCAAAATGTTTGATCTAAAATGCATATTTTGCCGAAATACAGCAAATGCGGGTATAATATTAAGTAACATTTATCTTCAGCAGCAAATAACGGGCGAATGTAGGTTTAAAAAACATCTATCCGTAATGCTAGCGTTTGCACAGTCCACAATGCAATGCTAAAACAAGCACTTGGACAGCATCCTCAGCTCAGGACGAAAGCATGGAGGAAGAGATGTATCTGGATCAACTGCTTGAACTGCTGCCTCCTGGCTCTTACAAATGAACGCAAGAGCGCTAAAATAGCAGAAGCGTTATCTGTGTTGCATTTGACATCTACCTGAGCAGAACTGCTGGAAGTGGTATACAATCTTGTGCAAATATCCAGGCCCCCGCCTACAAACGGTGACGTCACACCCAAGTCACCAAACAAATAAAGCAAACTTTCAATGGCTCCCGAGAAAATCAAGCCTGGTTTGTATCAGTCAGACGAAGCCTCTCTGGGTCTTTTATTGGAATTTTTTTCCCACTTCGTTTCGCAGAGATGCAGCTGTGCTAATGTCTTCTCCCTACGACGGACCGCTGAGATTCAAACACAGCTGACGAGCTCCGCTCCACTTTGATGAGCAGAATTAAAACCTAAACTGAACTAAAATATGAGTCCTCACAACATATTTATGAAGACCATCTGGCTGCGGGTGCCACCCGGGGAAGCGGGCTGGCATGAAGAGAGACGTATTTGCAGTTCAGGAGATTCAGATTCTGGTGCTTCCTAAGCACTGCAGCAAAACAATGCAGCTACGTCTGCTGTTCATCAAGACAAGCTATATGGCTTCTTGCATTGGATTTGGATCGGTGAAACATTCCTTTATTATCTTGAAATATGGAATGTTTTGCAGCACGTTTGAGAAATCATATTTCGAGGTAATCTTGGTCAACATGAAATGACGTTTGCAACTGGCTTCTCTAAACGCTCCACGCATGTGTATATTTCCAAGCAAACAGGAAAAAAACGAAGTGTAAGATTGGGATAATTAGACGAGAGGCACTGATAGAGTCACTGTGGATGACCGTCAGATGAAATGCCAATAAAATGAAGGTTTTGATTTCATGTTGACTTTAATCACCGACAAAGGGTTTTGTGCTCTGCAAACGAATTAAACAAAGAACATGGAAGACTTTCAATCGCTGCGATGCAAAAATGAACACATTCTCCACCACGCTTAGTTAGCCCTCTGTTTTACGAACTCAATATAACGGTAACAGCATTAACTCCCAGTTGTCGGTGGTTTGCACTACGTCATGCTGGTGTGGCATCGTGGAGAGGGGCTTGTGTGTTTGACGATCATTCGTAAAAGCTCAAAGAAAAATAAAGGCCATCTGATGTTGTGTCACTGCAGGGTCTTTTGATGCGCTTTTCTCTCAAATCTATTTGCATTTCCACACAAAACTTACCCATACAAGACTTACCAGCTCTAATTCAAAACTGACCGAAGTCTCGTCTGGTTGGGGAACAGAAAAATGAATTTGTTTTGAAAAATATTCCACTGAATGAAACATCAAAAAAAAAAAAATACATTATGTTAAACAAGTATATTTAAACTGATACCGTTATATAATGCATGTTGTACTATTGCTTTTATTAAACTATCACTGTACTATTACTATTAAACTAGTACTATTCTGTAATAATTCTGTGATTATATCCCATCTTTTCCTATTTGAGAGCTACAATATTTCACATTCAAACACAACAGCTAAAATATGACTGAATACATGGGGAAATTTATATAAGGGGACACATTCAGTGTTTCTGGGTGGTGAAGTATGTCCTGTTTTTGTGACATTTTGGGGCCTTTCGGTGAGAAATCGTGACATTCCATTGGTTACTGGATGCACAGTAACATATATCAAAAGTATTTTGACATACAAACATCAATACATTACTACTGATATCGTTTAAATCATCTATTCTTATACACGTGGAGGTAACAAGTGAAGGAAATTTTGATATAAAAGTACTTTAACAATATGCATTCAGACTACGGTTATACAATCCAGCACAGCTAAAACAAGATCATCAAGTTATTTTCACGACTGTGCTCTGTGGTTTATATCTGGGAGGTTTTTTTTAGTACTGTTATTAATTAGATAGCCTAAAGTTGCGCTACAACAGACCTGCTGAAGAAAAACGCGAAAGTAAAGAGCCATCTGCATCAACAGGCCTGTTTCACAACACACGTGCGCGTCGCAGTAAAACAAGGTGCCTTTTCACTTGCAGTTCTAACCAGAAAACAGCGACTCTTTTATTGAATACTTATTGGGAGCTTGCCTTTGGGAATTACTACCTGGTCTCATCCCATAAACGTACCTGGGCGCACTTTTTAGCGAGACACGAAATACGTACCAATAAGCACATATCAGTGCAGCTTTCAAAAGAAATTAACACTATTCCTAGAGTTTCGATGAATAAAGCCTACTTTTCACACACAATTACAAGAAGTATATTATATTATGACTTTAGAGCAGATTTGAATGTTAGCATCACACATATACAGCTTTATATATATATAGACGGTACGTTTCCTCTGAAGCTCGTGATAGCGTTGCACTTAGGTGTTGGAGAGCTCAAGGGCCAAATCCCGAGTAACTGCGGTTCAACAAAACGGATTAAATCTACATAAAAGGAAGCTGAAATGGCACGACTGCATCCACAAATGCCTTTTGATATTAGTTTTACATTTAAGACTATCAGGTTTAGGGTTGGATTCGGTGTAGGCCATATTTCCAATATGACAGAGCATTAACTTTTAGCCAGAGTCCCCAGATATTAGACTTTTAAGCCATCGCGATATGCAACTGAAGCAACACAGCAATACTCACCTATACCAACGTAATAAAAATGTGCAAGGGTTCACGCGTTAAACCTGTGTTTTGTGTTTTAGCGCCAACTGCGTAAAGGTACGTAAAATGGTGTTGCACAAAAAGTGCACAGGGGTACATATTTTTATGAGACCAGGTGGACAAAAATGGATGAAACTGAAAGTCTACACAAGGTTCACATCACGTGTGCGTCTAAATCTCAATGAATCTACACGGAACGGAGCCCAAAAACAAAGTGCAGTTATTAACCGCTTCAATGATCTCGATTCAGCCAGATTTAGAAGCACTTATTTTTGTGCATTTTTCACTGTAATGCAAACTGCCGCGTTCAAAGCATATTTTCGGCAGGAACAGGCACAGCACAGATACTTTGCAGCTACGCTTCTGCAATGCAAGCTCATGCTGAATGGGAAATAAATACGGCTAAATATGCACCACCTTTGTGCGCGTGTGAAACAGACCTGAGAAGAATGACCAAATGAAAAGGCAAATGAAGGGCCACCTATGCCGCATTAAAGAGTAACCTGTGCTTCTGCAGGGGAAAGTGAGGAGTGACCGGGTCACGTTAGCTGCCCCTCGTAGCGCGGTTACGTGTACGAGTATGCACCTCTGTCAACGGCCAGAAAGAGTAAACCAATCTGCCGTCGGATGTGCTTTTGAAAGACCTGTGTGTACGTCTGTGAGCGGTGGATGTAGGCGGCACAGCGGCCAGATGTTTGGAGGACGACCTCTTAACCCAACCAGAACGCCAGACTTTGGTCAACTGAGCAAAAAACACTCGCGCAGATCTGGCGCAAAAACACGGCGAAGCTGCTCGAGTCTGAGAGAAGGAAGCATCACTAATCTACTACAGGTAGATTTAGAAAAGAGCTTTCATATTGCATGTTCACAAGAATAATTTACGAGATTAAATTGCTTAGCATATATATATATATATATATATATATATATATATATATATATATATATATATATATATATATATATATAGTCATATACTGTATATATAAAACTGGAAGAAAGTTATATCCTAGTATAATGGTTACATATCACTTTTGCAATTCTAAAATAATCAATACCAAGAATATGTATATATATATACTGTATATAAATATACATAAGTACATCAGTATATCTACACATATATATTTATAGTGCCGTAGACCATACATATATATATATGCATGTATTTATAATATAGCCACACATACACATGTGGTGAATATACAGTGACAATGACTATATTGCAATGCCAAGTTTGAGTAAGACTCAACCGAACATTCACATCTCAAGTAAGCTTAAAGCCCAAAAGAGTTCAAGTGTATTGCTATATAAGAAGGAACCGAAGTCCCCGGCCGGTTTTTCGGGACGAGCAAGTCAAATAGAGTATTGCTTTTGTAAGATTGGTGCGTTTTTGGATCCTTAGATTGGGTATGGATGGGTTTGGGTGGAGAGTGTATGAAGTTTGGGCCGTTTCTGTGCGGTGGAGACAGCCTGGTCAAGCCTGGAGTGGTACGACAGTTTAGAGCCACACAACCTGATGGTTCTAGAAGTCAGAGAAGAGATCTTGAGGACCCAAGTGAATAAAAAAAGGAGCGATGGTCCGCGGCTGGTAAAAGGGATTGTCAATGAAAAGACCACCTACAGTGAGGACAAGAGCAGAGAGAGCTGCGATTAATGATGCGGCCCGGCAGGAGGCAGCGGTATATACATTCTGATGGACGGCAGGAGGAATGGGGTTAGGGTGTGCCACAGGGGTGGATACTAGGGTCTCTGCTCTTTCGGGCTGTACGTGGGGTTTTCATTGCACCGGGAGCGTCTCAGGTTAATAAAAAAGACATCAACAACTTAAGCTGCACGGTTAACTTTCCGACAAAACGGAAAAAACAAAAACTTGGAGCTCATTCGTTTGAGAGAAGGCAGAGGAAATGTGAAACGTATGTGGCAACTCTGAGGTTTCCATACAGATGTAGTTAGTACATAACTCTGACAAATCAGATCCGTCGTGATTTTGGAGAGAGTATAGTACAATGACAGCAATCGCTACCAAAGAGGACAGGCCATTGGTTCGGAGTGGACACCGTGATGAATGCGACGGATCCGTTAACGATGGATGGGAATATCGTGACCACTCGTATCTAACCATGGAGATGGAGTTCCTCTTTGGTAAGCGACGATCATGACCCAGCCGCAAGACAGCACAAGCATCGTCCAAATCGCCTTCAGCGCTTTACGAATAAAAACGCAGAAGGGTCCTTTCGCGCCCGCCCCCCCCTCCTCTCAATTTACATTAGATTTTATTCTTTGGGAGGCTCGTAGCTCAAGAACGGGGTTATTATACAGTAGTTAACCAAAACGGAAATGACGTCATGTTAAGCCGACGCACTAAAAACAACGTCAAAAAGACAAATCGTAAGTGAATTCAAAATCGAAGTGCGAAATCTCCCGAGACCTCGATGTGAATTGGCTTGTGCTGGTCTTAGGAGGAGTATGAAATAACATCTCACACACAATAAGACACTCACCAATAAGTAAAAACAAAAAAAGGACAAAAAGACATTTCAGTAGCATGTCTCCATGGATCCCTTGTTGCTGCTTTCGATTCTCCGCTGTAAGGCTGTGACTGGAGCTTCCGGTGTGTGTCCATGTGAGGGCCGTGTTTATCTGTGTGATGGTGTGTTTCTCTCCACTACTAACCTCTCACTGGAAGAGTCTGACTAACCAAACCTCTGCGTAAACCGCCTCATGATAAGACTAAAATTGAAAGTCGAAATCTTAAGTGTCCAAAATGTCTGAAAACACATTTTGCTAAAAAGGACCGTTCCTGGTTCAGTAGATGCTGTTGATTATCACAGAAGAGAAGCGACTCGTCCCACAGCTTGAATAACTTCATTAAAACTCTGCACAGTAACGCACTTATGATTGAAGTTTATTGCACTGGATTTTTACAATAAGATACGTGCATGTTAAAATTGAGTCCAAATGAAATCAAATCAAACCTTTTTTGCACAAAAAAAGTGCGTTAGAGTGACTTTACAAACCGAGGGACGGATCAGAATGGTTTTCTGTGGTCATCAACGAAACATGAAGAAGCTGTCCGTAGAGAAAACATTACGCTGAACCTGAAACTTCTGAAAGCATTTGAAAACTAAAGGAAGTGTAAATCTAGAGCTGCTGAAACACACAAATATCAAGAGTTCTCAAACACACACCAGTCATCGCTTAGCGGTTCATGAAGATAAAGGTTTATTTGTTAGCAGTAGTATGAATTATAGATCTATACATCTTAAACACAGCTCCTGATTTCCAATACATAGATTAAACCCGTCACGACAGCCTATTCCCATTCTACAAGAAAAACACAACCATGATAACAAAAGAGAGGCTGATATAATTTAAATTTCCAAGAATGAGGTAACAATTCACAGTACAAATCCTTCAAGTTTTCTTTCTGAAGAACATAAAACCTGTATTTGCTTAAAACCAGAAGACGGTAAGAGAAAAAAAAAAAGAGCAAATAAAAAGCACTTTACAAATACCCTTATAGCTGTCCCTACACGTGACAGGGCTGTGCTATCTGACCTTCCCTTCTCGCGTACATTTACGCTGTGTGTGTGTGTGTGTGTGTGTGTGTGTACATGAGTGTGTGTGTGTGTGTTAAGTAGGCTCCTGAGCTAAAAGAAAGAGTAGTGGGGGACGGGGTAGGCGGGCACTTTCATGACGGGCAACAGAAGCATTCTCTTGGGCAAACCTAGAGAGAAAATGAAAAGAGCACTCCACATAAGTCCAGGACAAAATAAAAGACCTGAGGGTGTTTTCTTTAAAATGAAGCTAATGCCAATTCAGTCTCATTGTAGCAAGGGGACATGAACCCAAGAGAGCGGAGGAACAGGAAGAGTGAGGTCAGGTGAAGAGAGAGGGCAGAAATCAAGCATTAATTCAGATAGGAGATGACACACATGTACCTGCTGCCTAATGTCATGTGACACCATATACACATACAGTTGACCTTCTGGACTACATGGTATATTCAGTCATCTTATGAGTAGGGCTGAGTTATATACTGTACACGCTGAAACTCAGCATACTTATACTGTGATGATTATTATATATATTTGATATTTTCAAGAGGTTGCTCTGGATATAAGCTACATTTTAACTGAACAATAACAATAATTTAACAGTAAAATTACAGTTAAAAATAATGTTTTCAAGTTTTCACCTAATGCAACTAATTTTATTACAATCTATAAAAATCGCATGATTATATACAGTTAATTTAACTAATAATAATTTAGTTAATATATTTTTTTCACACAAAATTAACACTACGAATTGATCGGTTTTATTTGATTTACAATGTACAGTGGAGCTTTGCACAAATAAACATTAAATCTTTTTTTTTTGTACATTTTATATTAATAATTATATTATCACATTTGTTTAAAATGCAAACAAATATGGTTTACGAAACAAAGCGATCAAATATTAGTTACAAAGTTCTAGTTTTTACATTTATTTTCAATTGCAACCGTCGCTCCGAAAATTAATTTAATTCATAATATTCATTTCCAGAGTTCATTCGCATTAAGAAAAAAACTGCTTTGTACTGTCGCGTGTTTATATTAATGCATTTCATTTTCAAATCAACTTAATATTCAATATATTGCCCAGCCCTAGTCTTAACTACTAGACAGCGCTATCTAATTGAAAGTAATAAAGCTAGAAGCTTAGCGTCGTGTGAATTGTGGGTAGGGGCACATGGAGGATTACAGGAGTGATCGGCCTGCTGGCGCTCTTATGTGGAGTGTTCATTCTGTGCCGTGTGTGTGTGTGTGTGTGTGTGTGTGAGTGTGTGAGAGAGAGTAGTGGTCGTAGTCTCACAGTCGTTCCCATTTAGAAATCCCAAAGCAGCAACAGGAGGAAGAGGGTTGGACAGCGTAAGATGACTGGTGAGAATTACTGCATGCACACAGCTCTCAGGCACCAAACCGGAGAGACGTCAAAGAGAGGGGCGCACTGTTCTCTTACAGCACAATACCGGGTTTCACCTTCCACCTAAAGGAACAGTCTTTATGTGGCAGGCAGAGACCAGGGCGCTGGGAGCAACCCCACATCCACCCCCCACCCGCCGCCCTCGTCCTCCGAGAGATAAACACACCAAACCCAGCAAACACCCTCCCCGCTGAGCCCACCTCACCTAGTCCCCCCTGCACATAAGGCTCATTCAAAGCATCTTCATCTGGGCCTGACCGGAGAGGCGCTCTGAAACCTTTTGTTGTGTCCCGGATCGCATAATCAATGAAACTATAAAAACGTCGCTAACGTGACATTTCAAGACTTCAGAAAGAGCGTGGTGAATTTTAAACGCGAAACATGAAGCTAATATTTACAAACGAGTGACGCTGGCGGCTTCGAGCTCCGTTTACGTAGAGGTGTGAGAAATGTATCGGTTTTGCTGAAACTAAAACTAAAGCCGCTGAATTTGGTTTTAATTCAAAGAAAGCTGAAGTAAAACACTTGCCAAACATTTCAATTTAACTAAAATGAGTGCTGTCAAATGATTATTCGTGATTAAAGTTTTTATGTGTGTCTTCTGGGTATACTATATATATATATATATATATATATATATATATATATATATATATATATATATATATATACACACACACACAGACAATAAAATTATTACATGTCTCTATATTTGTATAATTGATATTAGAAATAAAACTATTAAATATATAAACAAAACATATTGTAATATATGGGGTTAGGATTATCTGAAATATATACATGCATGTGTGCATATTTATATAAACACATAATAAAAGGTAATTATTTTACGGTTACACCTATTAGTCAGCTTATTAGCATGCATATTAATTAAGCACATATTAATGCCTTATTCTACATCCCTAATCCTACTCAATACTTAAACTTACCTACTACCTACTAACTATTAATAAGCAGAAAATGATAAAAATTATTTATTGAGGGAAAAGTTGTAGGTAATAGTTAGTGTTTACTATTCTAAAGGGTAACCAAAAAACCCAATGAAATTGATAAAAGCGTTACTTTTAATTTTAAACGCTTTAATGGCATATAAATAACACTGCTCTACTGTACAGCGTGTAAAAGGCGTGATAAAAGTACTCTATATGAATCAATAGGTCAAACGTACTGCTGGGCTTTTGAAGCGTACATCTGATGGACAGTGTCCCGTCCCATGAGGCCATGCGAGAGGAGCCGGGACTGTTCCTGTAGTATGTGTTGGGTTCAGATGAGGGAACGTTTGGAGATTCACCAGTACATCAGTTCAGTGGCATTGATTATTGAATTATGCCATATGATTTTAAGCAAGAAACCATAATAAGAGACATTCAAACACAAATTTGAGGGGTTTTAACAAAAATAATGACTTTTTAATAAATCATCCGAATTCTATGAAAAGTCCAAATCAAGTCTACAATGATATCAACTCAGAGGAATGATATTGTTGTTATCAGCTACTGAATATATTTTTCTCTGGAATGTAGCGACTCTAAAGACTATTGCACACTGAATCCGAAATGTTCATATGCATTATTTTTGTATTCATCACCATTTCAAATCAAAATGCGCTCTACGGATGCAAAAATGTAGAAAACTAATCTGATCCAAACTTTTTTGAAAGCGGTGTGAGTTTTTTTTCAAACGTGCAAAGGTCCTTGCACACCGAGTCAGATTTTTTTAATATATATTCATCATCCTTTGTCAAAAATCTTGCGACGGATGCGAAAATGCAGAAAATTTAACCTGAGTGATGATTTCCGTGACGGAAGACAGTTTCAGAGGCAGTGTGTAAACGTGATTTTTTTCTTCAACGTGCAAATACTACAGACGAATGTTATGCACACAACATGCGATGACCTTAAAGTCTGTATTTTCGTATGCATTTGTTTTTCCAGCGTTTTCCTTTCCTATCGAAATGCTTGTTACAGATGCGAAAACACGAAAAACTAAACCTTTTCCTTTTTTTACGGTTTTGAATGCATGACTGTGATTGGCAAAACACGTAGTCACGTGTACAGCAGACTCTAATAAAGTTATCGTTAGTTATTCTTCCTATTGTAAACGAGTCTTTAGACGTCACAAAATAAATGTTCAATGTTGTTCTTAAAAAAAAAAAAAAAACTAAAAATGTATCTTTTAACTCAAGTTTAGCTATAACCCATTAAAACGACACGTAATATGACTCTGTAGTTGAACTATCCCTTTAAAATGCACGCGCTCTATGTTAGCCCGTGTTTCAGAGCGTGATCTTCCTCTCGACCCATCATGCCCAGCGGCTGCTTTGAATGGTGTAACTGTGTGCTGTAGACGCTTACAGAGCCGCCCAGAGTCAGGAGAAACGGGCCAAGCGTCGAGCAGGCAGACTAGACGAGCAACGTCACACTCAGGCCAGGTGCAGCAAGTCTTGCTCCAACCACAGTCAAGAACCAAAAGGTTATGGTTCGTTTCCATCGTCCAGGGAGTCATTTCTCTACGGGATTCTCTGGGGACGTGATTTTGGGGTTTGAGAGCCCAATCGGAGAGCTGAACGGGGGGTAAGCGGGGGCAGATTTGGACCCTAGACCCTGACTGGAGGAAGGGAGGACGGGAAGGAAGGGTACGTACCGTATGCAGGAGCGGCGGCCGCTGCGCTGTACCCGTATGGAGCTCCGAAGCCTGCGAGAACACGGCATTCATCATACACGCTGAAGCGTTAACCTGTGACCTTTGACCTCACTGTTAATGAGCCGTGTGTTATGCAAACTATATGCACCGCCTGGCCTTGGTATACTCATCCTTGGATACGGACTTGGGTATGTCTTCTGAACAGAAAAGCTGCACACTGCATCATTAATTGATGAAGAACATGTTAATCACTTTTTTTGGCCAGGCAGTGCATCGATTAACAACTAAACAAATTTAAACTAATAACATAATACCATTGTAAACCCAAGAGCGGGAGTTCCCACTGAAACATGAATGCATATTGAGTCAAACTATGATGCATGAAATATATTTTAAAACATTTAAAACTTAAAAATATTGGTCCCACTTTATATTAGGCAGACTTAACTACTGTGTGCCTACATTTAAATTAACTATTTGGTACAATGCACCTATTGTGTACATAGGTAAAAATACCTATAATGCCATTTCTTTACAATTACACTGTTAACCCTTCCCTAACAACTTAACCCACTGTTAAACCTACCCACACCACCAGACCTGTCCCTAACCTACCCATATGCACCAGCAGAAGTGTTATTATAATACAGTAGGAGCACAATACGTTTTTGATTTAAGTACATAGTAGCTAATAAAAATTATGTTGAAATTATTTTTAAAAATATATAAAAAAAAAAAAAAATATATATATATATATATATATATATATATATATATATATATATATATATATATATATATATAATATTAATTTTGAACAGCTGCATATAAATACACTAAATATTTTTAGTGTATTTATATGCAGCTGTTCAAAATTAATATATATTTTTTTATATATTTGTGAAAGAAGTCTCTTATGCTCGCTAAAGCTAAAATTGATTAAAAAATACATTATAAACAGTAATATTTTGTTAATTATTATATGTAAAATACCTATTTTGCATTTTAATATATTTAAAAATGTAACTTTTTTTTTTTGAGACGTGCAGCTGAATTTTTTAGCATCATTACTCCTGTCTTCAGAGTCACATGATCCTTCAGAAATCATTCCTATATGATTTTCTGCACAGATTACGGTCAACGTTACAATCCGTTTTGAAAACGATCATGTGTTTTTATTTTCATGATTTTCATGAATAGAAAGGGCAAAAAGGCTTGATTTAGTTACTTTTCGTCAATCTGAACGATGCAGATTGTAGCTAAACAGGTACTTCAGTGATATAGAAGTGCATCTTGAGTCAGTGTACACAGAAGCAGCGTCTGGCATCAAACACACACCTGGTGTGACGTATCCAGGAGCCGCGGCGGCGCTGACGAAGGCTCCTCGTGTGAGGGTGGGTCTTCCTCGTCCTCGAGCAGCCTGCGCCGCGACGGCAGACACAGCAGCAGCTGCAGCTAATGCCCCTTTACTCTACAATACACACAGCCTTTAATCAGCAACAAGAAGCTACAGCCAGACCAAGTGTAGGCCTGCCACAGAGAAAAGAGTCCATCGAGGAAATACTGATCACAGAATATTTCATAGAGCAGTCACGGATTAGCAGGCACCGACCCTGATCACCCCAGAAGCAGACTGAATACTGAACTATTCCGATGTTACCGGTCACTAGTCGAAGCAACTGATGACCCACCTGAGGGATTATTTTTTTCTTCTTGTTGCCAGCAGCATTAGGCCCGGAGAAGAGTTTTTCTAGAGCCGCGAGGGCAGCGCTGGCTTTGGCTACTTTCTTATTGGGCCCTGCACCACGAAACTTCTGTCCGTCCACTTCCACCTGCCCACAGGAAACCACAATAATGACTGAAATCTGAGATGACGTATATATTTTGATAAAAGAAGAGAAACTGGAATGATTAGGATTTTTTAAATCACTGTTACGCAGCGCATACGTTTACCAAAGCAGCAAAAAAAGTGATTTTTGTTATTTCTCCTGAAACTAATTATCACGCATTTAGTTTTGCGCCAATTTAAAAACCTATGTTTGAATGCATAAAGTAATTCCACGTCTCTCTAATCTAAATTCGGGAGAAAGTGATTTGAATACAAGTTGTGTTTGCAGCACAAACCGCGTGGGACACGTTACACAACAAAGATTAATACTTGGGTTAGAGATTCATCCAAATCCCTGTCCCCCAGTATGAGTAATAACAATAACAGTAAGGCTCACCTTAGCAAACATCACTAATGAATGCTCTTTATTGGCAAACAGGGATTAAGTGGTATAGATTTGTGTCTGGTGAGGCCCACCTCCATGACGAAGCGTTTGTCGTGGCTTCCTCCACTCTCTGAGATGAGCTCATACTTCAGCCCGCGACGTTTCTCATTCAGCTCCATGACGGGGTTCTTCCCGCTGGCCGTCAAAATAGGACCCTGAGTTCGCACCTGGATGCAAAACATGTTGACCTGAATCAGCACGAAACTGACTTGAGCGAAATAGCCATGCTGTTTTCTTATGTACAGCTGATTACAGCTGAATTAAGCTTTTTGCAGCTCTAGTTAAAGGGGTCTTATGATTTCAAGCTGAAACAAGCTGTTAGTGCACAGATAAGTTGCAAAGACTAAAGTTTCAAAACCAAAGACCAAATTTTATGCCTTGTCCACACGCCCCTTAAACTGCTCGTTTAAACACGCCTCCGATTATCTCCATCACAGAGTGGGTTTATTTTATAACAGAAAGAAGGCGGAGCAATCATTCTGTCTGTAGTGTTGCTGCGGGCGCCATGTTCTGGAGACGCTGTGTTTTGTGGTGAAAGTGAAACAGCTTTGTTTGTGTTTCCAAAAGAGTTGAACACAAATAGAGTGTGTTCAGTTCATTTACAGAGAACTGATTCCTGAATCTATGCTGACTGTAACAGAGACTATAAAGTGAGTGATTCTGCAAGAACAGTCTGGTGCTTCTGACTCACAACCTTTAAGTAATTTACAATTTCTTACAAAAACTTTTTTTTAAGTTTAAGTGAACAGTAGTGCTGTTGTTTGTTTTTTTTTCCGATCATAAATGCAGGCATTCTGTTATGTTTATGAGTCTTTGTCTTTGTTTGTAATGGTTTTTATTGTTTTTGTGTCATAGAGCTGCGACATGGCATTATGTGTCCCGGCTTGAGGTATTCAGCCAATCACAACACTCTGGATACTACACTGGCCAATCAAAGCGAACCTGGCTTTTTTAGAATGATGAGCTTTGTAAAAAATCGACCCGTCAGGAAGGCGGGGCTTAGAGGAGAAACAATAATGTACAATATGTGGAAAATAATGCGTTTTTCGACCCTTAAAACACAAACACATTTTTTCAGACCCCTTTCGTGACTTGATTAGACTAGAACATAGTAAAAACATTTACCTCCAACGTGTTGGAGCTGTCTGAGGAGTGTGATGTGTTATTGCTTGAGTGTGTGGACGTTTCGCTTTTGCCCTCCCCGTCCGACTTCTCGTCTGCACTCATGGAGTCCAGGTCTGTGTCGAAGCCTGTGGGGTAACCCATCGCCTGTAGCACCTACACCACAAAAACAGCATCACAAATAATCCAGCAAGGTCGTCATACAGAACATGACAGAGAATTAGGGCTATGCAACTTGAAAAGGTTAACTATGACTATGAATAATCTTTCTCTATATTTAAAACTATGCCACATCAGCTCTTGTTTTAATGAGAGCTTTACTTTTGTACGGAAAATTCCACCATTAGTAGAAAAGTAAAGTATCTTTAACCATGAGATTTGGCATGAAACACTGATGAAACATGCTGGGAAAGTTCAGTTCATCTATCAGTGAGCAGGCGGATTCAAAAGTGGACAGTTCCTTGGAAACAGAGGTCATTATTGAGAGTGAAATCACCACTTTAAAAAGACTTGCTTATATAAAAGTTGATCGAAATATGCCCACGCCACAGATGCAAAGCGTAGCTGCTTCGTAAACATAGCTCAATGTCTGCAGTTGAATCTGTTCGAAACCCTGAACAGATAAAAAACCAGACACAATACATATTACACATATATGGTGGGTGTGTGATGTTTTATTAAAGGGCTCCTATTGTGGATTTTTGAACATTTTCTGAAATTGCCATGTATAAAGTTATTTCTCTCAAAACAAAGAGTTTTAGCTTTGGTCTGAGTGAAAATGCAAGTTTATTCTTCACCACTAGGTGCTGCTTTCAGAGCGGTAAAAGCACACAAACGCTACTTTAAATTAAACCGACCAATCACCGAAAGGGTTTGGGAAAATTAATAGTTGAACGCATTGTTTGGGAGTCGTTACGCAAATAAGGTAAAAATAAATACATATTGTAGGGGCACTTTAAATACCGTATCAGTTGTCGGCCAACATTTATCAGTACTGGTATATATTATCTCAGATTCAGGGTGAACGCATGCTTTAAGGGTGAGTTTACAAGGGCTAAAGGATATCATAAGAGCACCAGTGTTCATTTGTCAGTCTGACCTGAATTGGGGCTGTCGTTGTCGTTAATGTCTGCGCTCTCACAGAAAGAGGATTAGTGCGGTCCTATGCTCCAGAGCCTTTGTTCACCAGCACTCTGGGATTACATCGATTTGACTTCTTTTTGCATTCTGGGAATCACTGGTGTGAGTATGTGGGAACAAGCTTAACCGCTCTCCCTGAATGACACAATGCTTTCCTGTCCTGCTGCAGAATCTACAAATTCGGTTCAAGAAGGGTCATCTATAACACTAAGAGACGGATTTAACCAGGGTCACGGGATCAAGTATACAGCTAACGCGGGTTTAACACCAGCACACTAACTAGGTTTGCATTTGTTAGAGACCTGATCACACTGGAAAATGTCTAGTACTGTTTATATATTGTAAAGTCAGCAGAAAATCAAAACGCACAATTTTACTGTATTTTAATGCACAGTCGTGGTCTAAATGTGCACAATTGGTCCAAAAAAAAAAGTTTGCTTCAAATTCCCAAAATCGTGATATGGTTTAGTGTGATTAATAATAAAATGACTATTGTAATACTGCACTGTAAATTAAAATGAAGTATAATAATCTACTAAGTGTGATTAACCACAAAACTATTATCATTTACATAATATGTTTGTGTACTGTGTGCATTTATTATGAATGTATACACACACACACACGTAAGCATATATTTAAGAAAAATTTGTTATGGTTATACGTTCACAATATTTATATCTAATATTAATTATAATAAGCGCTAAATCCAAACTAGACTTTCTTTTCATTTCCGATTACACGGAAACGGAAGGAGGAGGAAAAAAAAGGAAATTCTGCAAACACTGCGGTTATTGTTAAAGGAACAGTTCATCCTAACATAAAAGCTCCGTCATTATTCACTCACCCTCACCCAGTTTTTTGAAATTAGGCAGAATGTTCAAGCTGCTCTTTCTATACAAGTGTATCCACATCGCTCATACGGTGCTTTTTTTACGCTTGACAGCCCGTAACCAACATAAACTTTGAATGCATGGAAGCGAGCAGCTCAGACTTTTTGTCTGATTTCTCTTCATATGGGTTTCAAAGGACTTAAGCGTGAGTGAATGATAACAAAACACATTTATGGGTGAATTAATCCTTTAACGCCTTACATAAAATGTTCACCCGTCCAATAAAACGCAACTGATATCCAGGTGTACCTTTACAGCCACGTGCAGCTTGGCGGTCTTCTTCGAGGAGCCAGAGGCTTCGTAAACAGTGCCGTCGACGTCTACAGACATGGTGAAGACGGGGGCGTGAACCGGACCTGACTGAGACAGCAGTTTATACTGCAGCCCCGGCCGGATCTGGTTCAAGCGCATCAGAGCGTTCATGGGCTGATTTGAGTCTATTGCTTTACTGTCAAGAACTGCTGGAAGGGAAAGAGAACAGGAATAAACGTTAGCGATGACGAGCGCCCCTTAAACACACGGCTCATCTTCTAACTTTCTACGATCAGCTGGCTAATTGCGAAATTCGGCTGCTTTGAAAGCGATTTATTTGAGCCCGACGAGGAGCGCAGGCTGGGGACAGCAGCGAGGCTCCAAGAGAAATTAAGAATCAATGGCATTGATTTCCCAACGGCTGTCTGCTTCCTGTACGAGAGAGCAGCGGGATGAGGAACGAGAGAGGAGAGACGGCAGCGAATGAAAGAGCGGAGAGCTTAAAGAAGAGGAGAAAAACATAGCACGTTGAAAAAAACAAGACGTGCTGTTCTGGTCATAATGAAGGAGGAAGGTTAGCGTGTCGGTTTAAAACAGGAGAGGACGTCACATGAAGCACTGACAAAACCTTTTAATACAAGTACTAAATTCACTGGCATGAAAATATAATATCAAACAGCAACATTTCATGAAAAAGGAAAAGGAAACTTGCTAGAAGTGACACTTTAAACTGAACCGAACACAGTACTAGTGCTGATTGATCGACGTACATAATGCAATTTAAAGGGACAGCTCACTCAAAAATAATACATCGTTCTACTTTTGCTTATTTGTTGAATAAAGTACTTATTTTTTGCACAAAAAGTATTCTTTTAGCTTCATAAAATTATTTTAATGAACTCCTTACTACCTTTTTTGGCCTTGAACGTGTCAGAAAACTCAAAAAGTATCTAGGTTTGCGTTGCGAAGATGAATAAAGGTAATTAGGTGAAAAAGCTCATTTTCATTTTTGGGTAGACTATCCCTTGAATGATTTTTCACAATATTAGATGAAAACATATTTAGTCAAAAAGGTAAAAGGAAATGACCATTCAACTCAATTGCACGTTATGTAATCGTGAATGAACTGGTTTTAACATATCTGTCTATCGCTGCTCAGGCTGACCTTTTCTCAGGTTGCGTTTCATCTTCTTGATGAGGTCCTTGTCGTCCAGCAGACCATCTTCATAAGGTCTCTTCAGCCCTAAACCTGATACAAAAGTTAACGTGCTGATGAATTTGAAAATTATTTCATGTTCACATCATGTGCAAAAATAATGACTATTTCCCGGCTTCTTATCCTGTCTTGATTGGACATCCAGTTAGCCCCGCCCCCAAACTCACGCCAGTGACAGTGCTGTTGTCAGGCAGATTAGGATGTTTTCCGGATGTTTTAAGAGCGTTTCACACTTTTCAGAGAAACCCAATATTACACTATACCTTAAGTATTTAAATATCAAAAAGTAGCCGTTTCATTGCGTGTGCTCACCTTCTTTATCCGACCAGGGGAATTTCTGTGAAGGTTTACTTGAGGGGAGAGGGTCCATTTCTAAGACCTTATAGATCTGCCCGAAGGCCATGAGCCGCAGAGCATGCTGGAACACACATAAAAAGAAAAGGTATGAAAGTTATCCCTCAGAAAACCCAAATTATCTGGTCCTGAAATTAAAAAAAGGATCAAAACGTACCCCGAAGAAACACCCACACACTTATTTTTTAATAATAAAGCAATAACTCCTGTGGTGCGCCTGTAGATGTGGAGCACGGGCACTGAATCACCACGTTCAGAGGAATTACGGGCGACAGACTGCCTCACGAATCATTTATGCTAGAACTAACTCACATTAACTCATCTCAACAGATATCGACAAAGCTGTTTACTTTAGTTATAGCCCATTACTGGACCACATGAGGTTCGGTTCCCAAAGTATCCCCAATAAAGATCTGGGAGCTCCTTTCAGACACCTTCTATTCATCACCTCATATAACTTACATTATAATCAACAAAGTGCCTGATTGATGAACTTTGATGGTTGCGAAGATTTATGCTTAGTTTAAAAGCAAAATTTTCTTGAATTTATTGTCATGTATTAATAGTAATTATTTTGTACGCTCAAAAGATTCTGGAATATTCTCTAAATAAGTCTCTTCTGCTCACCAAAGCTCACCAAATTATTTTATGTATATTATACAGTAAAGAGCATAATATTGTGAAATATTACTGCAATTTTAAAAAACATATTTAAAAATGTAACTTATTTCTGTAATGCAAAGCTGAATTTTCTGCATCATTACTCCAGTCTTATCTGCAGATTTACATATCTGCAATAAAACTCAAATAAAATGTCCATGTTTTAATACGACATGTTCTTGCTCAACATGTTCTTTCTTTCAAAAAACTTAATGCATAATTATTCGCTGACTTTCCAGCGGCTTCCCAAGTTTATTACTGATGATTACATATTGTTCCCAAACTAAAATCCCATATTTTAGGTTAATAAGTGAAGCTAGGTTTACATTTTTCTTGCATTAAATCCAGTGCTTCTACTCGCAGCTCATTTTGAACTCCTGAACTCTTCATCACTGAGTAAATTGCATCTTGTGTGTGACGACAGAAACTCTCTCTCTCTCTCTCTCCCGAGTGCAGTAGTTCTGCAGGCATATCACCTGCAATGCATCTCATTTATGACTACGGCAAACTGCAGTAAAAATAACACTCGTTTATCTCCGAACGCATCACATGACGAATTAAACCAATTATGAGAAGAAAAATATATATGATGAACCAAAGTGCAGTTTAGATTTTTCTTGGAGGAAATGATACAATTTGGTAATATGTTAAGAGATCAAAATTATTTTCAGCTTCAGTGGTGTGTGTGTGTGTGTGTGTGTTTGCACTGAACCTCTTCGATCTGCTGCAAAACAATTAGGCACATTGTGATTCTGCTCTCGACTCCACGAGTGTTCAAAGGAAAAGCATTACAGAGATCTACTCAGATTCAGCAAGACACACACACACACACACACACACACACACACAGTCCCTGGGGCAGTGAGGAAGATTCATGGGCCGGAGCCGTATCATTTTCCCACGCTCATTAGAGAGCCAATAATCAAGGTGCTTTATCAGGATGAGTGTGTGTGTGTGTGTGTGTGTGTGTGTGTGTGTGTGTGTGTGTGTGTGTGTGTGTTGGGGGAGTGTTTATTCTAAATGATACATGGAACATTCACAATATATATATATAAATATATAAATATAAATATATATATAAATATATATATATATATATATATATATATATATATATATATACAGTGGCAAGAAAAAGTATGTGAACCTTTGGAATTTCATGGTTTTCTGAATAAATTTGTCATAAAATTTTATCATATCTTCATCTAATTCATTGGTATTGACAAACACAATGTGTCTAAAAGTAATAACACAAAAAAGTCTGATCTTTCTTGTCTTTATTGAACACAATCATTCAACATTCAAAATGGCAGTGGAAAAGTAAGTGAAACGTTAGAATTAATAACTGGTTGACCCCCCCTGGCAGCAATAACCTCAACCAAACGCTTCCTGTAGCTGTGGATCAGACCTGCACATCGCAGAGGAGGAATTTTAGGCCATTCTTCCTGGCAGAACTGCTTTAGCTCTGTCATATTCTTTGGACGTCTCATGTGTATGGCCTCTTCAAGTCAATCCATAGCATCTCTATTGGGTTGAGGTCTGGGCTCTGACTTGGCCACTCCAAAAGGCAGATTTTGTTTTTCTGAAGCCATTCTGTTGTGGACTTGCTCCGGTGTTTTGGGTCGTTGTCCTGTTGCATCACCCACTTTCTACACAGTTTCAGCTGATGTACAGACATTCTCACATTATCCTGAAGAATTGTCTGATATACTTGGGAATTCCTCTTCCCCTCAATGATTGCAAGCTGGCCAGGCCCTGATGCAGCAAAGCAGGCCCAAATCATGATGCTTTCTCCACCATACTTTACAGATGGGATGATGTTTTCATGACGATATGCCATGCCCTTTCTACGCCAGATGTAGTGCTGTGTGTTTTTTCAAATAGTTCAATCTTAGTTTCATCAGTCCACAAAACATTTTGCCAATACCGCTGTGGAGTGTCAGTGTGCTCTTTTGTAAACTTAAGGCATGCAGCAATGTTCTTTTTAGTAAGCAGCGGTGTCCTGCCGTGGATACCCTGCTTGTTCAGTGTTTTATGTAATGTAGACTCATGAACAGATATGTTAGCAAGTTCCAATGATGCCTGCAAACCTTTGGCTGTCATTCGGGGTTGTTTCTTTACCTCATTGATGAGTGTTCGTTGTGCTCTTGGTGTCATTTTGACGGGCGCCACTTCTAGGTAGAGTAGCAACAGTCCCAAATTGTCTCCATTTGTAGATTGTTTGCCTAACTGTAGACTGGTGAATTTCTAAAGTCTTTGTAACCCTTGCCAGCTTCATGTAAATCAACAATTCTTGATCGTAGGTCCTCTGAAAGCTCTTTTTGGCGAGGCATGGCTCACATAATCATGTTCTTCTTGTGCAGAGCAAACTCCAAAGGTTTGAGGGTTTTATCAGTCAAAGTAGCTGTAGTCCACACCTCCAAACTTATTATCTTAACAAGACTCCAGGTGTGTTCAATTAGCTGTTTTGAGGTCATTAACTCAAGGTTTCACTTACTTTTTCCACTGCCATTTTGAATGTTGAATGATTGTGTTCAATAAAGACAAGAAAGATCAGAATTTTTTTGTGTTATTACTTTTAGACACATTGTGTTTGTCAATACCAATGAATTAGATGAAGATCAGATAAAATTTTATGACAAATTTATTCAGAAAACCATGAAATTCCAAAAGGTTCACATACTTTTTCTTGCCACTGTATATTAATTACATTTTACTGGTAATAAAAAAGATATAATTTTAATGTGCTGGGCTTTTTGTGATTTAGTTTTCTGTGTTAATATCATCTCTGAATTACTTTTATTCTATGTTTTCCCAGAAGACAAAAATATTACAATTGTCAAATACATACAAAAATGTAATTATTTACAGTAATATTTACAGTAAGAAACTTACAAATGATTTGCTGCACTTTATTTTACCGTCATGTCCCTCATGTACATTCTATGCACACGTTGTAGTAATTACAATAACTAGGTAATATCTAGATACTAACCCTAAACCTAGCCCTATGTAGGGTCACTACACTATAAGTACAAAAAAAAGGGAAAAAGTGTAAACAAATATATTCACGGAACATGATCTTTACTGAATATCCTGATGATTTTTGTCATAAAAAATCTATTATTTTGACTCATACACAATTTTTGGCTATTGCTACAAATAAGCTCATCCTTCTTATGACAGTTTTTGTGCTCCAGGATCACGTATAGACTAGAATCGCTGACAGGACAGGTGTGTGAGATGAGGAGAGCGCGCACACACACACACACACACACACGCACACACTCAGACACACACAGACACACACACACACACACACACACACACACACACACACACACACACACACACACACTCACACACTTACACACACTTACACACACTCACACACACTCACACACACTCACACACACACACACACACTCACACACACACACACTCACACACTCACACACTCACACACACACACACACACACACACACACACACACACACACACACACTTACACTCACACACACACACACACACACACACACACACACACTGCTGTTACCTGTGCGTTGAAGGTGATGGCCTCCGCCTCTTCATCAGTCATGGCTGACAAGGTGTTCGTCGGCTCCTTCTCGCAGGGATCATGCAGGCCTGGCCCGCCTGGAGAGCAAGCCAACATATTTATATTAAAAACGTGAAGTTCATTCAACAAATCGTATGAAGAAACTACTGTAAACTGGAGTGTTTCATTATTAAGTGAGTTTTTCCCCATCACGTCAGGTGAGTGCTTAATTCAACTCTAAAGTCAGCCCTTACCGTTTAAATTACGCCCTGAAGGTACAATACAAATATATATATATTTTTTATGTTCACATAGGTACATATAATTGAGGCTTATTTCCCATGCAAGCCAATCAAATATTAATGACTGCATCTCATTATTAATGAATAAGTGAGAAGAGAGTATAAGAGTAGCGAGGGATGGACTAGTTGTGTCACGAGCAGATAAATGAGGATCCATTATTCCTCTGGGCCTCAGAAAGGAACTAGAGCTTTGAAAATGAAACCCAGATCCGATAGAGATACTGTCCACAGAGTACACATTCACCTTTCTCTTGCGTATGCAGATATTTAGGAGCCTTAAGTCAATTAAGATTAGGGATCTATTAATATACGATGAATCATTTTCTCTGTTTTACTTTTTTTATTAAAAACAGCATTCACTATCAAACCAGGTAGAAATCAGCTGCCAGCATAGATTTTAGCAATTGTAAAAAAATAAAATATACCTATATGTAATTAACTTCTGCAATTATACACCTTAACCTACCCTTAAACCTACCCATACCACCCAACCTGTCCCTAACTTACCCGTATCCACCTCAATAGCAGCACAAGTGATTTACAACACAATATGAACACACTAAGTACATTATACTTATTTTTTGATGCGACAGTAGGCTAATTAATATATAATGTGACCAACAAAAAAACAAAACTTACCCACGAGACTAAATGACTTGCAATAAATAATTGAGCATCCTGTTTCTGATAAATGCATATCAGTTTTCTTAAAAATATATAGCATAACAGATAATGTCTCTTGAGCAGCGAATCAGTAATAAATTACATTTCGAAATACATTATTCACAAAAAAACGCAATGCTTTCAGAATTGGTTTTTTTACTTTATCAAATAAATGCAGCCTTGAGCGTGAAATTATTAACATTGAATTAACCTTAAAAAAAAAAGCACGCTTCACACATAGATATAGCTACCATATAGAAAAAGGTTTACCACTTAGAATTAAACTAACGCCCCTTCTGTGTTACTCACAGAGTGAAACTGTCCGAGGCGTCTGACGCTAGTTTTCTAGCAGAAGTAGAAACGGTTTTATTGCTGGCTCATACCTGGAAGCAGTATGCCAGAGGCGAGGCACTCCATGACCCGGCGCAGAGCCTCTCCCGCTCCCAGAGGTCTGTTACACGTAGCAATGGCCTTCTCGCATATTAACTCCAAAGGCTGAGAACAAAAGAGCACAGCGCTTTTCAGAGACTCATTTATTACGTTACAATCTGTGGTTACTGTAAAAGCGTTCAGCTTAATCCTTCCAATACCAGATACTAATAACAGAACAGACCCAGTACTCGAGGCCCGATGGCACATCTACTATTTCCTCAAAATGATGAAGCAGCTTAACTACCTTGAGCTGTCCTGACAATAACAATAAGAGCAACAAATCAGCACGTCAGAATGATTTCTGAAGGATCATGCGACGCTGAAGACTGATGCTGACAATTCAGCTGCCACCAGTGTTCAATAATTCTACGGTTCCTTACTCTACAACTAAATTCTCCAGAGCTTTACTGTAGTATTTTGATACTCACCCATCCTTTCAGAGGTTCCCACGCCGGGACTCTATTGCACATGTCTCTCAGTATTCGCAAGACGATCACGCACGACTTTAGCCCGTTAACTCTAGCCTGAGGAAACCAGAGGGAGTCGCCCAGTCAACGAAGAGCAACAATCAAGACCGACCTTTAACCCCTAGAGCTCTAGATCTATGTGTGAGTGCGCAAGTGCGTGTTGTGCTTCGGTTCTGGCCGGGTGATGGAGGAGGGGGCGGGGCTTATGTGGGCGGGGTGGGAGAAGGGAAGATACGGTGCGGGAAAGCACTAGACAAATCCTTCATGATGACAAGCAGGTTATGGACAAACAAAAACAGGCATAAGAAAACAAAAAGTGTAACGATTGCTTTTGTAGCCTTACGATGCGCAAACGTTCGTGATGAGGTGTCGAGCATTTGGAGAGCTGGAGGAAATTGAGGAAAATATGGCATGTAGTTTTGGGTCATAAGGCTACAATAACAATGAGAAGAAGTGAGCGCCAACCTGGAACCATTTGGCATGTCGCAGAGAGGCCAACGCCACCAGGCACCTCTGTCTATCCAACAGGTCCGCCGGCTCGCTCGACTCAACGCTCTCTATCGGTGAGAAGAACGGGACAGGAAATCAAATCACACACGCGTAGACACACTCGCGCGCGCACACACATACACGTGATGAGGGAGGGGGCTGTTAAGGCACAGCAGGAAGGAGAAAGGAGGAAGCCAATCGGCCGAGGTGGTCCAGTGCATCCAAAAGAGATGGGAGCTCAGAGCATCTCCTTGGCTGGCTGGAAACTGGAGGAAGGATTCGCAGAAGGTGTTAGCATGTGCTGAGTGTTGCCAAATGCTAAACACGGCCTACAGAACCAGGCTGGACGAAGCTGTTCAATTGGCGTCAGGAGCCATCTTAACCAGACACGCCGTAAAGATACAGCACCCTCTGTGCGGAGCGAGCGTTTTGGCCATTAATCCATTTCCGCCCACTTTGCGCTAATTTTTGGTGTGGTGCTCGATAGCTCTGCTTTTTGTGTTAATGCATAAAAGAATGATGCATATTTAATTCTATTGTGCTTTAAACGGGCAAAACAAATCGTACTGACAAACTGGAAAAACCTAGGATAGTGGCAAAAGTGTATGTATGTAAATAAGTTCTTAAACTGAATGACATTTTAGTCTGCTAAAACAGGGGAAAATGTATCATCAATTTGTTGCTCACAAAAACAAAACTGCAATTAAATTAAACAGAAAACATTTTATTTTGGGGAAATCACTAACTATTTAAAGTAGCATTACACTTATGATTTTGCAAACCTTTCATGTTTTTGACCTATTTATTTATTTCGTATTGTTTTAAAAAAAATGACAGTACATCATTTGTGCTGTAAATAATTTTTTGGGGTTTAGAAGAGAAATTAGGAAAAAAAAAAACCATTCAAACATTTGGGGTCGGTAAGATATAAAGATGGGAAAAGGCTGCAATTATTTGATCTAAAATATATATATATATATATATATATATATATATATATATATATATATATATATATAAATATATATTTATACATTAAATCGCATGATTCTTCATGTTTGCTGCTCAAGAAACATTTCTTACTATTATCAAATGGGAAAAATTGCTTTTAGGACTCTTTAACGAACAGAAAGTTAAAAAAAACGTGGCATTTACTTTTGTCACGTTTTAAGTTTATGTCACTTTCAAGCAGCGTAACGCGTCCTTGTTGAATAATAATATTAATATCTTAAACGAACAAACAAACAAACACGTAGTGACCCCAAACTTTCGAACAGCAGCGTATATAATGTGTGACAGAAAGAAACAACAAGAGAGCGAAAAGTACGTTTAAGAGAGAGTGGTAAAAGTCCAGTGGCGTGTCTGGTCAGGCGCCGACGTCAAAAGCAGCGCCACCCGCTAACAGCTTGAGCGAATCAGTGCCAGTTTGTGCTTGGATTGACACTGGAATAATGAAGACATGCAGTGGGTATTGTTAAAGACCAGTCACAACAAGAGAAGAGATCGCTCGCACACGACACACACTCCCAATCTGAGCTGTCAGAACACTTTTCTTCATCTCTCCCACCCAAACAGTACATGAGGATCATTCTTTAACTTGTTTGATTATTGTTTTTCCTTCATTGTCTCGATAGGTGAGCGTCTATGCGCCAGTGAGATCATCCCACTGTTCCTCTGCAGATAAACAAACAGATAAGAGACGGAAAAGGCTGCCGCGGCGTAGATCCAGGACGAGGTGTGCAGGAGTACGGGCTATTAATCATGAGGGGTTATTTAGAGATTATATGACGATAACTGAAGCTTTACTCCTTCATAATTCCTCTCTGGATTTTAATCAGAGCGGCCCAGCTGAGGAGGGTTAAAGAGGAAGATCTGTCAGAGTGATAGAAAGGTTTAGCGCACCCTCTAATCAATGACACACACATACTGCAAAAATCAACATCAAGTCCTCATTTATCTCCCCGCATCCGTACAAACACTCAAAACGAGAGAAATGATTCAGTGCATTCGTAATCGAACTGTGCAAAAACATGTCCAGGTCCAAACGGTCCAGACCTCTAGATACTGATAGCTATGGATGTATAGATGCAGTTATTTGTTTGATCTTTTTATACAAGTTATATTTTAAGCAAAAGTAAACAAAAAAAAAATTGGAATTCATAAATGCCTTATTTACATTTGGAATAAAGTAAATAAAATACAACAAAACAAATCCTAAAATTAAAAAAAAAAAAATATATATATACTATATATATATATATATATATATATATATATATATATATATATATTTTACTTTTTAATTTTTAATTTTAATTTTATATATAAATTAATAAAAATTATATAAAAATTATACACACACATATGTAATTTTTTTTTTTTTAAGTTTAATGAAATAAAATAAAAAACAGAAAAAAAGAACAGAAAATAGCATTTTTATTTGGCTTTTGAGAGAGTTTTCTTACTGTATGGCATAAAGAAAAACAATACAATGACACTTTATTTAATTCCCAAAAAAATGTTAAAACAAAAATTGCCATGGTGCATTAACCCATTGCATATTTAGTTTTTCTTTTTTTGTCAATAAGATTTTTTTTTTTATTATTATTTCTTTCTTTTGATTTATAGAATGTATTACAACCCAGCCGTGTTCTAATATTACATTGTTTTGTGTGTGTGTGTGTGTGTGTGTGTGTGTGTGTGAGCGCCCATCCAGGCCGGTGCTGAGATTGAGCCGTTTCTCAACGGGACAGGGCCCTTGACCCGGTCTGGAAAATACGAGGTGCTCCTATCGTGATCTACACCCCATCGCTCCGTCTCTCCCACCCTCCTGTCATCCGTCATCCCTCACTCCAGGGGCAGTGTCCCCATCTGACACATCTGTGAGATGGATGAGGTGTGTGCTGCCACAGGTATTGATTCCTCAGCCCGGATACATTCTTTCATTTTCCTCTCCACGCTTCTAACAATCTACATCAAACAGGACGGCGGAGTGAGCAAACCCATGAGAAAATGAGCGCGTTTGATTGAGATTGAAGTATGGAGACTGGAAATGGTTTGGTTATCCATATACTTCAAAATGTGCTCCGCAGAAGAAACAAACTCATACAGGTTGAGCGTGATACCTTTAAAGGAGTACTCCAGCTCATAGCAAAAAAAAAGCCCAATAATACAAGGCACACAAAATCTAGTTGAGTATCCCTTTAACGCAATGCAACTGTTTTCGAAAAATCACGACAAAATAATTAGTATTCAACCCCCCTTGATACCGATATCAACAGAGACTTAATTATTAACAATATTTAACATTAAAATGTATTTACTTGTACTTTTTTCCCCTAAATTCATTCAAACTGATCATTAACCATGCAGATTTATGTTTTTCTTTCATGAGCTCAGCAGGTAAGTCAGAATGGTAACATGTACGTCATTCTTTAGTAATCGATTGCTGAACTCAAATTTAGCAGAAATCTGCTGTACTTTAGGGAATTCAATGAAGGCCACGCTAACAAGACCTCTACCTCCACGGTCCTCTTTAGTAACGGATGAGCGCTCGAGCGTGTTCAGCAGGGCTGCACCTCTCCACTTCACCGCCAACACATTTGCATATTTGCACCGAGCGACAAAATGCGTGAGAGAGTGTGTGTGTGTGTGTGTGTGTGTGAGGGAGGGAGCGAGGGAAAGAAGCACATTTCGCATCGCTGCAGCTCTAACCGTTATAGCCTAAACACCGTCCTTTAAAGACAGCCGTCAGTGCGCTCCGTCACGGGTCACGGCACCAAAAACTACAATAACACACCTCCATCTCGTCTTCACTCATGTGTTCTGCAACGGCAAGCTGAATCTGACACCACATTTAATATCAATGTCAGGAGTACAAAAAAAAACATAAAATATGACATATTATGAAAATCTGACACAAACACGGTTAAGAGCTATACTTGGGTCTGGGGTGCTTCAACTAACCCAGAAAAAGTGAAAAAGAACAACCCAGCACTTTTTTTTTTTTGTTTTAAGCCTTTCTCTGCAAGTTTTTGAAAAATGAGCCGCTCTGTTTCATCCCCCTTGTGGTGTAGAACAGGGGTCTTATTATAATATCACTGCCCCTTAATCAACTACTCCTCTGTCTCTGGGTGCCCTGATGAACACAGAGCGCCGTTTACAGTCCAAGCCTCGAGGGAGATGAAGGAGATTTATTTACTGTATATTACGCAGATCTAAAATAAACATGTGATTTCCGTCGCAGCTGTTTATCTTCTCAGACGTAACCAACTGCTTTTGTAGCTTCCAAATGTCTCTGACGCTTTAAGACGTGAAAAAGAAATCTGGTTCAGCACTCACATGTGACGGCAGCTGTCTGTGCGTGTGCTCAGAAAACGATTTCAACACCGCAGACACGATAATTGAAAGCAAACAGATGTTTTTTGGGTATCTGAGGAAAGGGGGCCGGGAGCTGCAGCTCATTTGCATGTAAAGAGACATGCACCAAAACAGCGTGTTTCTGCTTTCACGCAAAACGATGCGTTATTAATTATCTGTGGGGTATTTTAAGCTGAAACTTCACAGACACACTCCTCTCACATCTGAGGCTTATATTACATCTTGTAAAAGGGTTATAATCGTTCACCTTTAAAGGGATTAGATAAAAGTTTCTGTCGTCATTTCTTCACCCTCACGTCATTCCAAACCCGTATGACTTTCTTCTGTGGGCATATTTAGACAAATGTGTCTTTTTTTTTCCATACAATGAAAGTAATCTGTGTTCAGTGTGCTTCTGGACCCCACTGACTCTCATTGTATGAACTAACAAGTGCTTCTTTTGTGTTCAGTAGAAGAAAGAAAGCCATACAGGGTTGAAACGACATAAGGGTGAGTAAATAAAAGACAGGATTTTCATTCATCAGTGAACTGTCCTTTTAACTGATAGATGAAAGGCATGAAAACAACACCTGGCGCCCCCGCTAGAATTGTACCCAAAATGCACTGGGCTGCTCTTACTGCTCTGTAATACGGATGAACATCCCGCCCTACATTGTTCTTAACTTAACATTTGGTTTCACTCCGTAATGCCCCATTACAGAAGTAAACGGTTCTGTCTTTTATCTCTCTTACGCTGTTTTCCAGCACCTCCCGTGAGTGGCCTGAGGGTCAAGAGACCACTCTAGCTGCTGCTGAATCAGCTCTGTGTGTGTGTGTGTGTGTGTGTGTGTGTGTGTGCGTGCGTGTTTAGACTACGAGATGAGTCCAGCGCTGTGTGCGGCCCTGAGAGAGTCTTCTGGATGCAGAGTAAGGAAGAGATGGAAGAGCTTTCTTCTAATGGACCATCACTAACACACACACACACACATTCATCCATCCCCTCCCTCATCTGCTGTTTAGCAAATGGAAAAGAAAACGTTGGTCACATGACGCAGGCACAAACCTTGCTCCTCCGTCTCGCCGTCGTCTCGCACCTGCGGGGAGGTGAGCGTCACCTTCAGCGTGAGTTTGGGGTCTGTTGTGGTGCGGATCAAAATGGCGGCCTCTGGAATAGAGCTCTGTATCTCATACTTCTCTTCTGTCAGCTTCTGTGGGGGTCAGAGGTCAAAGTGTCAAAAGAATGCAAAGATGATACAGAATGAATTCTCTTGTACTTGGCTCTATAGTATGGTATAGTTGTATAGTTGTTTGAAAAATGAGTTTTCATGCGGTGAGTGAGTGAAAATATCCGTGTGTAAAGTTCTTGGATCTCGAAAGAAATAATCGACTCTGAATCATTGAAACGAATCATTTTCAAAACGAATCTCAAGCTATTTCATGCTGACCTCAACATGAAACATTAGCATGTTGCCGTCCACCTGTTGGTCTTTCCGTGTTGGTCTGAATGAAAATGTAAATTCATTCTTAGCCACTAGGTGCCGCTTTTTGGAGAGTTAAAAATGTCTGTTTTCCTCTGTACTGTACAAAAACAGCACTGGGCTTTATCAGGTGTTATGAAACTGAAAACAAGACAAACTGACCAATCACCGCAGAGGAGCAGCACGCAGAGATGGGGTTCGGAAAAATTAATCGTTAGCTAATTGTTTGGGAGACACTGAGCAAATAAGGTAAAAATAAATGCATATTATAAGACAATGAAAGTGTTTTTTTTTTTACCTTGCATGCATTTCAAACTGTTGTTGGGGAAAACATGACCCAAAATATGAACTAAAAATATGAATCCTCTTTAACTGGTACTACTGGTACTGCTAGTATCATAGAAAAAAAGTATATATATTTTTTTGTAAAGTATTTGATATACTATTGTAGACTACAGTATGACTAAATACTGGTATTGAAGAGGACCATATTTAAAAAATTAAACACTGACATGTTAAAACAACACATATGAAAACGTGCAGATGCTTTTATCCAAAACAAATTACAAACATGATTAGTATAAGCTAGTACAAGCGACAAGGTGTTTTATTTTAATGAATGAAACAGATAAAAGGTAGAAAAAAAAAAGAGAATAGACAATTTCAAATAATGAAAATATTATAATCCAGTGCTATTCTAATATTTTAGATGGTGATATTGCAGCTTATCATTGGTGGACAACCGGAAAGCTTCTATTCATATCTTAGTAATATCATTATTGTGAATTCTTTTGGTTGTTCATGTAGTGAAACTATGAAAAACAAGTCCCTCTAAACCGAGGCTGTGTACTGAAACCCAGTCTTGTTCTGAAATTAAAATGTGAAATTAATGAAGAGGAATTAATAATCATCATAAAACTGAACTGTGGCTATTTCTGCTAGAAGAAACCTTTACATGAATGAAATGAATTAATTGTTGTTCAACTTTTTCTTTTTTTGGGTGGTCAGGTTTTCATGTCTCAGAGATCTTACATAAACACCAAATAAATATTAGCTGTCACATCTCCTAATAGTCTCAGCAGGATGATTTTTCAATGCTTAGCTTCACGACCGATGGGCTGTAGTTTCAAATCACGTAACGCGATGCAAAACAATCACGCTAGAGAAATGAAGAAATAAACGAGTTACAGGTGCAGATCTACACCTACTTGAAATCAGACCGAACGAGAACGGAAAGGTTAAGTGTTTTTTCATCCCATGGACACAGCTGGTCACAATACATTTACAAACCAGATTACGAGGTGGGACCTAGACAGCGCAGATGCTGGCTTTAATGTGTAATGTAATCTGGTTTGATGTGAGGCACGGCTCTGTAATCCATTCAATTAATTCCAGCCACACATTCTCAATCCGCCTGCTCTTCTCATGTTAACCAGAGATCAATTAAGTCTCCCACTGCAGTGACCTCTGTGTGTGTGTGTGTGTGTGTGTGTGTGTGTGTGTGTGTGTGTGTGTGTGTAGCACATTTCCTTCATGCTTTCATATGCTGCTAAGACGGGAAGTGTGCCCGTCTATCACTCAATCACTGAAGTAACGGATAGAGAGAGAAAGAGGAAGCGAGCAGAGAAAGGGTTTCCATTAAGAACAGATCCATTATACAGAGACTTGACCTGCTGGCTGTACAGTCTGCTTTAATGGGATCTGTGTGTGTGTGTGTGTGTGGGAGGCTCAGGCCGGGTCACCGCTGACCACCCCGTTCCCTCGGCCTTCTTCAGTGTCTAATTAGGGAAGCCGGTTGGTGGCAGGTTTATATTAATTACACATAATGAATATAAATAGAGCAGGTCTGTTTTGGAAGTTTAAATGCAATGTTTAATTTCCCTCAAAACATACGAGTACAACTATAGCAGTGTAAAATACATTTAAATGAGTGTCAGATAAAGTGCATAGTCCTAAGACTTTACATATGGAGAAAAAATTGTGTACGTATATATATATATATATATACACTGAACTGAGAGCAGCATGATAGACTCACTAACTGACTTTTAATGAACAGACGCTACATAACTACTGTTTAGAGTCAATTCCTTGGACGGGAACTGCTTTAACAAAATTAAAAGTTTACCTGCTTCAACCAGCAGAATCAGCACAGATTTTTAGCTCTGTTTTTGTCTTTTTGATGTTAAAATCGCTAAGCATGGAAATACACATTTAGAGTGACTTATCCCATTCATGTCCCACAGACTAAATTAATTACTAAAAAGACATTTTTAATTTGCGTGAACCAATAAAAAGTAAAAATAAATCTATGTTTTTTTAAGTATTTATACACTATATAACATTTGGTAGTATCATTGTACTACTCTTTTATTATAGCTTAGGTTTTAGTCATCTAATGTGCTCATTATTATCTTTCCATTTTTATTTAGATGTTATTTCAGCTTTAATTTACTATCATTTCCATCTTTTATATACGTTTTTTTCGTTTTAGGTTTTTCATTTGATATGTAAGCTTTATTTAAATGAACAAACAGTATTAGTTAATAAAAAAAAATGCAAAAAACTATTCTTTTCTAGATATTGGTAGTATCTGGAGGTATTGCAAATAACGGAAATTTAATTGAGCTCATTTGAGGAAAAGATTCATTTCGCAACAAATCATTATCACGGGTGCATTAACGTAAAACACACTTCGATTTTAGCATTAAACTCAGCGGAGGGGGGAAAGCGAGCTGCAGTGTGAGTGTGTGTGTGTGTGTGTGTGTGTGTTTCGGCCGTCACCTCGATCTGCAGCGGCAGGTTTTCACAGACGGTGCACAGCAGAGTCTTGGTGGGCTTCTCTCGGCACATGAGCACCAGCTCCAGATCCATGTCATCTTTAATCAGCAGGCCTTTGGCCACCAGACCGATCCTCATCACGCCGCACAGCACCCGTCCTTCACTGGGAGCGCTGCTACAGCTGCTGTCCTCGCTGAGAGCGCGCACACACACACACACACACACACACACACACACACACACACACACACACACAACATCAGCGGGCTGGTAATCATACCCAGGTAAATCAAAAACCGCTCCCAGCGCGCGCTCACTTCGTGCTGCCTTCTGGCGATTCGTCGGCGCTGGCCTCCGTCTCCTCCTCCTGCGTGCCGGATGAGTTCGGTGGATTTGATTGGCTGGCTTGAGTTTGGTCCATCCAATCCGACACGTGCTTGAGGGCGCGCTCCACGCCGGAGACCAGGCTCTGCACCGCCTCCAGGGCCTCGGAGGAAGGGTAGATGGTGGAGTGCTTGGCCATGACGTGACGGTCATCGTTCCCGAACGACCGAATGGACCTCTGAAGAAGAGAAAGCTTGATGACAAACTAGCCCTGACCTTGGACTCGTTCATGTACGTGCACTCAGCTGTTTATTCTACTCTCGTATGAATCCACTGAAAACTAAATGAATAATAATACGGTATTATTTAATTTATTTGTTACATTCACAGACACAAGTGATTCGATATTTATTTTGTGAATATTGTGTATTCATTTTCACTTAGAAATGCACCACAACAATTAAAAAATTATTTGCAAACAAATAAATAAATGACTAATTTTTACAAGGAGACAACAGTGTCAGTAAATTACTGTATAAATGTCAAAAAAAAAAAAAAAAAAAAAGTTAAAATCACTTGTGAACAGAATATCTGTATGTGTTTTTATCTATTAACAGTAAAAAATTCATAAATTCTTATGTTTATCAAGGCTGCATTTATTTGAAAAATACAGGACAGAAATGTAATATTGTGAAATATTGCAATGTAAAATAACTTTTTTAATATACATTAAAATCTAATTAATTCCAGTGACGCAAAGCTGAATTTCCAGCATAATTTCTCCAGTCGCATGATCCTTCAGAAATCATTGTAATATACTGATTTATTATTAGTGCTGGAAAATGTTGTGCTGCTTAATATTTTTTTGGAACGTGATTTCTATTTAGGGTTACTGTACGAATAAAACATTAAAAAGAAAAATTAAAAATGTTTTTTGGTTTTTTTATTAAACTTTTTTTAAGCTAGGATGTGATGGCAAAGATTTATATTGTTAGAAATGGTTTTTATTTTTAATAAATGCTGTTCTTTATAGCTTTTTATTCACCAAAGAATCTTGAAAAAAAGTATTGCCGTTTCCAAAAAAATATTTGCCATCACAACTCTGACAACATTGATAATTCTAATAACAATTCTATTATTAAATCAGCATATTAGAAGGATTTCTGAAGGGTCATGTGGCATCAAAGATTGGAGTAATGATGCTTTGATTCACATTAATTAAAATAAAAATGTTATGTAAATGAGTGTTTTATTTGAATCCACTCCTTCGTTTCCAAAGGATGAAAGTGTCAGTAACGACACACCAGTAACACTGAATAAGGTGAGCCACACACACACACGCACACACACACACACACACGCGCACACACACACGCGCACACACACACGCACACACACACACGCGCACACACACACACAGCGCACACACACACGCGCACACACACATACACATACACACACACACGTTAACAACTTGTGAAGATCACCTTGGCCCGACTTCTTTAATTTATCTCCAGAAGTAAAGAGCGCTTGAGACAGACGTACAAGGTTAGAGCCAAGCGTTCAGCAGCAGATTAAACTTTAATCAATCAAACTCACCTCTGCTTGTCTGGACGGCAAAACAAACATCAAGAGAAGTAACATCTACCCAGTTCACGTGTGTGTGTGTGTGTGTGCGTGTGTGTGTGTGTGTGTGTGTGTGTGTGTGAGAGTGTGTGTGTGTGTGTGTGTGTGTGAGAGAGTGTGTGTGTGTGTGTGTGTGTGTGTGAGAGAGTGTGTGTGTGTGTGTGTGTGTGCGTGTGTGTGCGTCCAGATCTGTATGTGTTAACCGTGTCATCCTCACGGGTGGAAATCACTTAGAGCTCGGCGACAGTCACCCGACAACCTCCTCTAATCAGACATCGCTCCTGCTTACCCACAATCCCTCAGTCTTTCATCAGTCTCACACCACTAGATCTAATAGCCATCCAATCCTCTTCCAAGATACACTTCTCAAACGCTCTACTGAAAAATAATGATGAAAAACTAACCACATAATGCTTATATTAGTGTCACTGAATAATTAGTGCTGTTAAACGATTCATGCAAAAATAAAAGTTTTGTTTGAGTAATATAAGTGTTGTTATGTAATTATAAATATAAAGAGAAAATACACATTATGCAACTAAAAAAATATTTTATATGAAATTAATTGCACTAAATAGTTATCGTTACAGCACTAGTTATTATAGTTAACTAAAACCAGAAAATGTTGTTAGTTATATACTATAGAAAATAAATGTTAACGGAAAAGAAAATATTTGAGAAAAAAATGAAAAACATTTAAAAACACTTAAAAAACAAAAATACTAAAACTTAAAAATAAAAACAACAGTATCTCACTTAAATAGCTAAATATAAATTTTTCACATATTTCCATTTCCATTTATTTTAATTTTCATTTTAATTTAGTTTTTATTAATTCTTTAGTTTTTTATTAATTGCATTTATTTAACTTTTATTTCAGTTAAAACTAAATAAAAATGAGAAATGTTGCCTGGGAAAGTTGGCAACTAGTTTCTTTCAAAAACACATTTTTATTCAAGTTGATTTTATTTCATCAGAGGTCAAGGGTTGAATCAAACAGCGCTCGTCTCCCTCGATTAATCCCATCACTTCACTGGAATGAATCCTCCCTGACATGATTCTCTCCTAGTTAGTGCGCGTCAACGTTCATCAGAGAGATGACGCAAAGACAGGCTAGTTTCATAAACGCTTGAGATGCATGACGTTTCGAAACAAATGAAATCATTAGCATTTTGATTTTAGGGATACGGAGCGTGGACCCTGTCTTTATATTTAATCTCAGCCATCGAAGCATTGTTTTTGTAACAAACTCCCTTCATGGATCAATTTCTAGACAATTATAATAAAACAAGAGAAGTGTGCAATAAAGAAAAAAGCTTAATGGTTATGTAGCTCAGTGATTAGTTAAAGAGATTCGGTCTAAAAAACGGTTTCATCTGAAACTCAGCTTTGTGCATTATCTATTGTTTTTATTTTTGAAAAATGCAATGCATTTCTATCATTAGTACGAGCAGTATTTTTATTTAATGCCATGTCAGCATCTTAGGCTAGATCTTTGTGGCAAAAATCATTTAAAAAAAAAATACAGCTATAACAAACACAATAAAAACCAGCAAGCAAACAAACCCAACTTATATTATTACACATATTTTTTTTTACATTTTGCATTTCTATTAAGTTATCTATTTTTAAGTCACCTGTTTATAAACGTAGGTGACATTAGCCATCATCGAACACGTCTAAATCTTTGGGTTGTAAGATTTAACGATGTTTAATAAGATTTTTAATCAATCAAAAATTGCAGCGTTTTTATAAAATATTATTACAATTTAAATGACCTTTAAATATATTTCATAATGTAATTTATTCGTGTGATGCCGCAGTAAAATTTATCAGCATCGCTTCAGCTTATTTCGGTTGGAAAAAGCGTTTGTTATACTATTTAAATGTCTATAAAAATAGAGTTTTTACTGTCACATTTGATAAATAACTGCATAAATGCATGCTAAATAAAAGCGTCCGTTTATTTGGAGAAAAATCAATTCAAACCCAAACCATCTGAGTAGCAGAAATGCTTCATTTAAAAGCTGTTTAAATAACCTTTGAGAACGTTTTAGATCCGCTTTAGAGCTTGTGCACTGAGAACCGGTCTCTGTAGTCTCTTTCCCGCATGCAACCACTATCAGTTATCCCTCACAGTTTCTATGATATCTCCCATTCCCTCGCTCTTCCACTCGAAAGCTTCATCAGAGGCCGCGGACCTCGGGGCCGGTTGAATCAAACAGACATAAAAAGCAGCCGTGCATCGATTAATCCCATGCTGTTTAACTTCACTGGAAAATGAAGTTTCCTCCTGACATGATTCTCTCCTAGTTTGTCGAGCGACGTTTGAAGGCAGCAATCTCAGCACACAATCACTCCAGAGAGACTGACGAGACGGTGTCTTCAGGCGGCGGGCACTATAGGGAGATTTCGTCGGGCCAGTCTAAAAGTGGGTTTAGCATAAAACACATTGTGCTGCTGGGAAAGAGAGTTAGCATTAACACACATCAAAGAGAAATCTTAATTTTCAACTACAGCTTTATATTTTATAATTATTAAAAATCTTAATTTTTGACAAACAAAACTAATTCTGTCGTTACTTATTCAAGTCGATTGAGTATTTCATATATATGTGTGTGTGTGTGTGTGTGTGTTTCATATATGTGTGTGTGTGAGTATTTCATTTATGTGTGTGTGTGTGTGTGTGTATTTCTTTTTTATGTATGTGTGTGTGTGTGTTTCATATATGTGTGTGTGTGTGTGTATTTCATATGTGCATGTGTGTGTGCGTGTGTGTATTTCATATATATGTGTGTGTGTGTGTGTGTGTGTGTGCGTGCGTGCGTGCGTGTGTGTGTGTGTGTATTTCATATTTATGTATGTGTGTGTGCGTTTCATATATGTGTGTGTGTGTGTGTTTCATATATGTGTGTGTGTGTGTGTGTGTATTTCATATATGTGTGTGTGTGTGTGTGTGTATTTTTATACATGTGTGTGTGTGTGTGTGTGTTTGTTTTCGTGTGTATATGTGTGTGTGAGTATTTCATATGTGTGTGAGTATTTCATATGTGTGTGTATTTCATATGTGTGTGTGTGTGTGTTTTTCATATATATGTATGTGTTTGTGTGTGTGTGTATTTCATGTGTGTGTGTGTGTGTGTGCATACATATACACACACACGTGCACACTGCATACATATATACACACACACACGCACACGCACGCATACATATATACACACACACAGAATATACATATACTCTGGTGCTATAATGGCTTTTAAAAAAGTTAATAAATTGATTAATAGTTTAATTTAATATTATTAATAGTTTAATTATATATTATTAATATTAATTGAATTGAATTAATGCTACAAAATCCCACGTTAATGTTAGTAGGCAGCTAGTTCTGTAGCTAAAGTGACTTTATGTTTATTCCTGAAATACCCGTCTTCTACAGGATAGCCCATGTGTGCTAGCTATCCTGTTAAAAGCTTTCAAACTTCTCTGATTGGTCGGCATCACTTTAGGACTGTGGTTAATCAGCACAGTGTTTTTTGTTTTAATGCTAACACGCACACAATGCATCAACAGCATTATCAGCACTAGAGCTCAATGTGGGCTTGCTGAGGAAAGTTTAGAAAATATTGCTAAAAGCTGTAGAAATTCTGAATGGAATTGTGCATCGCTCCGAAAAGCCAACAGGAAAGAAAAGAGTTGATAGTGGAATTTCTACTGTAACGTGAAACCAGTCCCAGAGGATCTTAAGAACTAATCTGAGGTTAACAAAAGATTGGATTCTCACCGAGTGGCATATTATTTGATTCTTAGATTCTAATATGATCCTTTAGGGGGCTTTCCATATTATGACAAAAGTCCTAAAAGGATTCTTGAATGCATTTATTTAGGATGGTTTTGTGGCACCTGGGGGCAGTGAGAAAAAGAAATAGTGTGTGTGTGTGTATTTCATATATGTGTGTGAGTATTTCATATGTGCGTGTGCGTGTATTTCATATGTGTGTGTGTGTGTGTGTGTGTGTGTGAGAGAGAGAGAGAGATCAAGTACAATCAAGCGATGGAGGGTTTCATCAAACCACTAGTTTAACGAATGGCACGCTGGGGACACATTCAGACAAACAGATCTCAATCAAATGGAGCACGATGGGCGCGCACGCACACACACACCACACACACACACAGACACCACCACACAGACACACACAGACACCACCACACAGACACACACACACACACACCACACACAGACACACACACACACACACACACACACCACACACACACAGACACACACAGACACCACCACACAGACACACACACACACACACACACACACACACACACACACACACACACACACAGGATCAAGGCCAATAAAACCGAGGGGTCATGTGGATTTAGAATTTCTTCTTAAAAAAAACAATAGTGTTGCAGCACAGGTTTCATTTAGTAATGTGTATTTATGGCTGCTGCTCTGCTTATCAGTTAAATAACCACAAGAGGGGTCCTGGCATGATGTGTAGTCTCTGTGTATATCTGAGGTCAGCGTTCAGTATTAAATTAATTACACGCCCCTAATTAAAATCTCTGCTAGTCAGGCAATGATCTACGAAGCTCCGAGGCTACTTATTACAGACTCACAGGCGTAGACATGAGCTGACCACAAACAGCTGCTGACTGATGAGTGTCTGACACTAACAGACTGTGACAGGTCCCAGAGACCTGGGCTCTTACTAATGCATACAGACACGTTGTGTTTACAGAAATGCAAGCAGTCAGTGGAAGCTTCGCTGCATGCCGCCGATTGGAACTGAAAATGATTTTTATATTACGGTTACATAAAGCAACTTACAATGAAAATGGTTAAAAAGCTGAAACATTAACCACGTATGTTTGTTAAGTTTCCATAAAATCATTCAGGCTTTGAAATTTGTCTTGTAGCGGTTATGTAATTCCAGAGCTTATAAGATAAAGGCTTATTTTTCTTTTGCGGATTTGTATTTTATTTGTAATTTTTTTTATTTATTTAATTAGAAGATTGTTTATTAACCTAAATTCAGTTTTGCACAGAGGTGAAATCGCATCGTGAGGTTCGTCTTTTGTGACTAAATATGAAAAAGTACGCATATTAGCATGCATTGCGTGACTTCCATTGTACGTCCAGAACATTTGGTCCTTTTTCAAACCAAAAGAGAAGTGCTCTCGCTAAAACTACGAAACCTTTTCATAAGCCAAAAACACAATACTCAGAACGGAGCATTAATGTTCAGACTGCAGTTCATTGCATAAGAGCACTATGTGCATTTTCTCCTCCCTAGAAGTCCATTTCTCTGGCATGGCGCAGGGTCAAGCTGACACACAGCGTGTGTGTTAGTGCAGCGTGTGTGTGTGTGTGTGTGTGTGTGTGTGTGTGTGGGCTCTGCCACTGTGGCCACAGTTTGACAGGAAGTCGAGTGAAACCAGGAAGGTCACCTCGTTATGTGCAAAATAAATCGATACAGCTACAGACACAGAAGACACAGAAATCCGCTAGAGTGAGCGAAGCAGAAAGCGCTCGAGTATTTATGCATGTAAGCGCTTGCATGTGCATATCCAAGGTCACCCCGGCTGCGGCGGCAAAGCTGGGTTAGCATTAGAGCTCACGCTAGCAGGGCGCTCGTTACGTTGGGTTATTTATGAACCTCCCCCAACTCTCAGACTTTAATAATTCAAACAGCACAGCCCCACACTCCCACGAGACCCTGCTCCCACAAGCCGGAGGTGAACGCCATTAATCAAACGCTGATCTCCTCCCCCCTTTTCTCTCTTTCTCGCAATCACATTTTCCCGATCACCCCTCAGCTGCTTTTAGATTAGAGCGCTTTGGACAGAAACACATGTAAGGGAGATTTCGCTGTTTAGACATCAACCTCAGACAGCGGATGAGTTACCATGGCGGCTGGAGGGTTGCAAGGCGCGGTGTGTCCGTGAAGGTGTGTGTGCGAGCGCGGAGTGTGGAGACGGGGGTCTCGGGACGCCCTCTCCTCATGCGCTCGCCTCTCTGACCCCCCGCTGCACCCGACTGCACCAAACCTGCAAAACACACAGAGAACAACCGTAATTAGGCGACATGCGTCCCGTGCCTTTTTATTATTAGCATCACACAACCTGCGCTGCAATCGAGGGGGCCGCGTCGCAAACACGCTTCCCTCTGGAGGCATCGGTGACTCTCTGTTTGAAAATGAGCAATGCAGTATACGGAGGTTATACATATTTCATGATCCGGGTGCTGCCACGCTACTGTTGTTCTGTCGGTTTGTTTCCCAACGCGGCGAAATGTTCGCATTTGTACTAGTTTTACAGAGCACTTATCCGAGCCTGTTTATCAGGCTTATCTTGCAAAGCGCTTCCGCTGCTCAAGACAAACACGGCTGTGCGTGAAAGTCATCAGAACACACACACACACACACACACACACACACGTGCGCCGGAATCGCTTTGAGTGGCGGCAATAACCATAATTTGTGGATCAAACACCGAACTGTAAATTTTTACTCCACTTAATCTCCTCTTATCTGGCCAAATGTCTTCCCTGTATTAATGCAATTTCCCTGGAATATAATTTCATTCTCTGGATTATGGCTTTCAGAGCTGAACAGATGTACTCTTTAAAAAAAAAAAAAAAAAAAGAAAGTTCAGGCCAAAAAATGAGTTAGTTTTTTTTAAGAATATCCAAAAAATGGTATTTCCGTGTTGAAGTGCTGCAGCGTTGCTATGTTACTGTTTGGACATTAGGTGGTTGCTAAGGTGTTTTCATAAATGCAATAGACACATTTTTTCTAAATGGTGTTCTAAATGATGTAAAGTCAAAAAGACTTGTTGTTTTGCTTTTAACGGTACAATATTCAGCAGAAATGGTCAGTTTTTTCAGAAATATTAACAGTGTCAACATTTCGAGCGGCAAATGATTTGGTTGCTAAGTTGTACTGATTGATTCCATTTTGTTTAGTGCGGTCAAACTATTAAAAGACATACAAAAGACAGTTTTCGTTTACATACTGTGTGTACTGTGTATACTTATGTATATATAAATACACATGCATAAAATGTGGCTTATAGAATTAAAAAATATTACGCTAGAGCAAGAATTAACAGAGCTACACCCAAAACTATTAAAGTACGGTCTGAGTTTATTGAGAAACCTTCTGATATAATAACCAGATAGATTATAATATATTGAAAGATAAAAAAAGGTAATATCTCAGGTGTGTATAAACAGCAAATGTCACCCCAGAGACAATTTGCTTTATGTTTTTATGTAAATCCTTTCTTTTTAGCCACCCTGGTTTCTATATAGCTGTTGCTAGCTATGTTTGCTGGTTTCGTTCTAATCAATAAGCAATCGTAAAATTTCAGAAAATGTTTATATATATAGAATACGTTCATGTATAACAAATCATATGAATATAAATGTAGATGTAAATATGTAATACGTCTAAAAAGTTTATTTGGATGCACATAGTTGTGATTAATCGTTGGACGGTCAGATTTTAGACTTTGCACATAAAAGTGGATTAAAGACATCGGTGTGTTGCTGAATGCTTAAAATGGCAAACGGGAGCAAAAACCACAAGACCACAAACCCGTGTCGTTTGGGAAAGGACCACAAACCAAGATCATTTGCATGCTGTGCTTAAAGCGTATCACATTAAACCTTCTCACCTGACGTACATATTACCCAGCAATCCATAACCAGGATAACGATGAATGTGAAGAAACGGTGGTGTCGCTCAATAGAGCACAGCTTATCTCCCGAGTCCCTCTACTCTGACATCCTTTTAAGAGATGAACAAGTGTATCTCGTGAGGGACCCCACGCCGCTGCCAACGGCACAATTACGCTCAAACACAGCCCTGCAGATCTTCTGTAATAATGTTCAGTGGAGTGTGTCCACACAGAGACGTTCACAGTCTGCTCGCTGACGGCCCTGCTGTCCCTGCCTCGTTACCAGAGCCACGATCGTACACCAGACCTTTCAGAGAGATCGTTAGACACAAACTGACGGACATTTAAACACGTATGCAAACTTCACGACGGCCTAAATCCACGTTGACTTTCCTCATCTAATTACTGATTGTTAATGACCTGGCACAATGATATAACCTTTTTTGAAACATCTTCATTTCATCTTCAACATTGATAATGTGATTGCTGAGAATATTATATATGTTTTCCTGAATTAGCAATAATTCTCACAGACCAAAAACTCGAGCGAAATGGCAACGACAAATGGAAAATACTTCAAACATCCAAGCTGTAAAAACTAAAAACATTCACTGTGTGTTTGCGTGGCTTTCAAGGTCTTAGAAATGCTTTACGTCATTTTAAACAAACATTAGGCCTACACAGTCCACAAAAAGTCACAAAGTGTTTAATATATCAGTTGGTGACACTTTACAGTCACTCAACTAATTGCTTATTAGCGTGCATATTAATGCTGTTTACTAGTACTTATGCAGCACATGGCGTTTATATCCCTTAATCCTACACTGACTCTAACCTCATAGCTGGTAGTAGTGAGAATTGGTCTCAAAACCATACTGAATAAATGTAAACGCACAATAATTATTTGAGAATTTATTTCAGGTCATTTCTCCCAAATATCAAGTATAACTGCATCCTGAAAATCACCTCTATCGTGACTGAAGGCGGCTGAAGATCACCGACTATCATTTAACCTCAGGAATGAGCAGACGCCTTCTCCTGTGTGCGGGAAACAAGCGAGAAGAACCAGATAAGCATTTCTCAACACTGCCCCCCTGACCGACCTTCACTTTCACCTTCTTTCTGCCTGATGTCAATCCTTTAATCATTTTTTGGTTCCCTCTAGCAGTTTAGATAATAGAGGTATTAGAGGAGCATGAGCGAGAGGTGGCTTTAACTGGATTGTGGCCTTGCTGTAGACAGCCCACGGCCACGCCGCTGCCCCGCAAACAATTACACTCCCACTTTGCTGAAGAATAATGGGAAATAAAAAGACATTCCCAGTCTCCAATTCAATGCCTGGTTTAAAACCGGAAACAGGAAGTGAACCACTGCACTCCTCGTGTGATGAAGTCCTTACAAATGTATATTTGTTTGCATTAAAAGTTATAGAAATAAACATAAACGAACATAAATGTGTGTTGGAAGTGTGTGTACGCCTCCACCCTATAATGAGAAAAATCCACCCAGTGTTTTTATTTTAATCCCTTTTTTTAAATCCTCTTTCTTAAATCAGGCTGTTCTGAGGTTCCTGTCGGATTGATGTAGTTCTGCACAGGCCCCTCCCACGACAGTTGATTGACAGGCCGGTCTTACTTTAGCCCCGCCCTGAGTGATCTGTCATCAGCCGACTCTGATTAATAGAGCGAGGTGTTTTGTTGTTGGAGGTAATAATAATTATAGAAATCATTTACTCCAGACATCTGAGCCGCTGAGGTTGTGAAGGGAATACGCTGACCCTCGACCTACATAAATGTGTGTTTGTTCACGCGAATCCTTTATGATCCAGCTTTATCTACAGAAGAAGGGAGTATAAGGGCTTTTAATGAATCTTTGCAAACCACCTTTCCTAATAATGTGCTAATTAGCATGTTTCGCGTCCCGCTCTCTCTCGTGAAACCAACACGGACGTGACTAAACAGAAATTCATTGACAGTCTGAAACAGGAAGTCAGTCCCACAGACTCCCTGTGTGAAAACGCCCAACTTCACAGCAAAAAAACTTGTTTAGAGTCTGATACAATACACTACACACGTCAACCGTGAGGGGGTCAATTTTAACTCGTCCTTTTAAATTATTTTAAACCGTAACGTTTGCATAATTAAGGGCGTGGCAACTTGAGTGACGGTTAGATTGCCACTGCTGTTACCGCAGTTGGACTAGGTGGGCGTGGTCTTACCAACCAGCTCCCGCCTCTTTGCCCATTTTCCATTATTTGAGAGTGACGCGAGGTGACAGGTTTCCAACACGGTGACGGACGGCTCAAAAACGCTCCCCAGAAATCTAGAGGCGACGTCACAGACCATGCTTTTAACTGTTTATGGTCACTCTATGGAAGAGAGGGGCGGAGTCAGTGGACCTCATTAGCATTTAAAGAAACATCGACTAGAATCGCATGCTGAAAAAAAATGGATTTTGACAGGGTAAAGAAGTTTTTAGTTTCTTCCACAGAGAAATTTTAACCAAACTTGTGGAAAATGGGCATCAGATGACACCTTTTAAGATAACACACATTAGTTTGCTTAGTTCCACAGTGAGTTTGGTTTAATACTGAGATCCACGAGACTCGAACTCAGGACGCCTGAAGGACAACAAAGCGAAAAAAAGTGCTCCTAGTTGTTATAAACTGTCCTTTTAAGATGTTAATCAGATGTTCAAAAAATACGACCCTTAAAATGGAGCTTCTCATTACAATTCATTAAAAACCAGCAGTTCTTCTATTCATTTAAATGAATTAGCGGCAAAACTCATTAAAACGCATGAATCCACCTGAGACTCGAGACAACAGGGAGCTGCTAAAGAAAAACATTGTTTTCATCTAGCAAACAGAAGACAGAGAGAGATTTCAGGAGGGGAGCAGGTTACGATCATATCTCTGCCCCAGTGCTGCTAATTACAAGCATTCCTTTTCTTTTTCTTTCACTCTTCTCTGTGTTTTAAGGAAAGCTGTTAATTTCTTCTCCAGGGTAATCAACAGACAGAAGCTGGTATTAAACTAAAGCGTCTTTCAATCAGAGCCTAGCTGATGTTTTCTACGAGCTTGCTATTTATTTACCATCCAGAGGCTCCCAAAACCTCAAAATGAGCTTGTGTTCGCATTTTCGCTCGCTCATTACAAACACCCATCAGATCCCTCCGAGGAAAACCATTCTGGCCCGCAGGCAAGAGCACTGGCGTGGCGTCTCATTAGCACGAGGTTGCCAGATCAGCGCCA